>NC_063347.1:14578194-14632797 GCF_021869965.1 Rhincodon typus
GAAACGTCAACTTTCCTGTTCCTCTGGTGCTGCCTGGCCTGCTGTGTTCCTCCAGCTCCACACTGTGTTATCTCTGACTCCAGCATCGGCAGTTCTCACGGTCTCTGTTCTCAATTGTAATTTCCCATAATATGTACAGAATGAAGTGTCCCAGAGCTGTGTTTTGTCAGTGTTGATAGTGACTCCCAATATACAAGATATAAATGAATCTGACACTTGGATCAATTCTTTAGATTAAGGCATTGTACCCTCTTGATTTCATATGATTTCCTATATGATCAGGAACCAGTTTCACAGAATCATAGAGCTGAACAACAAGGAAACAGGCTCTTCGGTCCAACTCATCCATGCCAACCTGATACCCTAAATTAATCTAGTCCCATTTGCTAACATTTGGCCCAAATCTGTCTAAACCCTTCTTATTCATGTACCCATCCAGATGTCTTTTAAATGGTGTAATTGTACCAGCCTACACCACTTCTTCTGGCAGCTCATTCCATACACACACCACCCTCTGCATGAAAACGTTGCCCTTTAGGTCGCTTTCAAATCTTTCCTCTCTCATCTTAAACCTACGCCCTCTAGATTTGAACGCCCTTACCCTGGGGAAAAGACTTTGGTTATTCACCCTATCCATGCTCCTCATGATTTTATCAACCTCTATAAGGTGACACCTCAGCCTCTGATGCTCCAGGGAAAATAGCCCCAGCCCACTCAGCCTCTCTCTATATAGCACAAACCTTCCAATCTTGGCAACATCCTTGTAAATCTTTCCTGAACCCTTTCAAATTTCACAATATCCTTCCTATATCAGGGAGACCAGAATTGCACGCAGTATTGCAAAAGTGGCCATACCAATGTCCTGTGTAGCTGCACCATGACCTCCCAACTCCTATACTCAATGCACTGACCAATAAAGGCAAGCATACCAAACACCTTCTTCACTATCCTATCTACCTGTGACTCCACTTTCAAGAAACTATGAACCCGCATTCCAGGGTCTCTTTGTTCGGCAACATTCCCCAGGACCTTACCATTAAACGTATAAGTCCTGCACTAACTTGCTTTTCCAAATGCAGCACCTCACATTTATTTAAATTAAACGCCATCTGCCACCCCTCAGCCCATTGGCTCATTGACACCAATTTTGGTGTCATCTGCAAACTTATTAACCATACCTCCTGTGTTCACATCTAAATCATTTATATAAAGGATGAAAAGCAGTGGACCCAGCACGGATCCTTATGGCACACCACTGGTCCCAGGCCTCCAGTCTGAAAAGCAACACTCCAACACCACTTCTACCTTCGAGCCAGTTCTGAATCCAAATGGCAAGTTTATAATGTAAAATGTTTCATTTTGCAGATGATTCAATTCAAGGGGTCCCTTGTGGGTCCCTGAAAAGTACTTGCAAAGAGCAGCAAGTCTCCCCTGGTCCGAACCAATGTTCTTCCCTCAAAGAACATTACCATTAGTAAATGACTTGGTTACTCATCACATTACTGTTCGTGGCACCTTGCTCTGTGCAAAATTATCACCATGTTTACCTGCAAATCTACAATGACTGCACTTGAAAGTAATTAATTGCTTGCAAGTAACCTAGGACATTGAAGGGATCGCATAAGGGCCTGTATAAATTATTTATTTCTTTCTCACAAACAAGAAAGCAAAGGAGTCATTTCCAGCTGGTAGCCTGACAGGAGGTGGGAATTTATAAGCAACTATGAATATATGGAAACATCCCTCAGAAATTAGCCTATATAACCCCGGGAACAGGCAATTCAGGCTGATTCTCCAGAAGAAATACCTGAATGGCAGTCTTAAAAGCGACAAAGCAGGCAATAAACCTGCTAAACACTACCATTATGGCTCACATGCCACAGTTCGCATATCGTAATACCATGCAACATCAGCTGGTACTTCAAGAAGGCAGCTCACCACTACCTTCTGCAGGGCAATTAGGGATGGGCAAAAATCCTGGCCCAACCTAAGTTGCCCACATCCCATTAACATTTTTTTAAAAACTTAATACCAGGAATTATATAAAATTTATTTGTACAACAGAAACACATCACATAGCCCAACTGGTGCTTACGCTCCACATGAACTTCTCTTATACAATCCCATTTGCTGATCCTTCTATTGTTTTCACTTTTATGTATTTGTCTAGTTACTCATTAAAAGTATCTATACTAATTTCCATAACCATTCATTGAGATTGCCAAGATGTCCAGGGAACTGTAAAGAGATCTGTCAAGTTATAAAATGGAATAGTCAAGAAATCTGTCAAGAGACCTTTTCCAGGAGCTCTCATGGGAATTATCAAACTGTAAGATCTCCTGACCTTTAGACTGAAAATCCATTCACTACATTTAAATTCCTTCAACTACTTAATCCCTGATAAACTGAATGTTTATATTCATAGCGTGGCTTCAAAAACCGTAAAAGCATCCGGGTCTGTCAATCAAACTGCGAACCGACAAGCACCATAATGTGTTACAATAGATTATCAAATCAGTATGAAACACAAATCCTATTATGGTAGCTGTCATGTTTAAGGCACTAGACAGTGTGAAATAGCAAACATTGACTATGTTGTGAAGATGCTTCGTATCTGGTTTTCTTGGAGGAATTAAGTTTTGAAGGAATGTGGAAAAATAGATTTGTTTCATATGTTGTGTAATACTTGTATTGGTTTATTTAAACAAGGTTACTGAAAGCTCACAGTGGACTTTGGAACTTTTTTTTATCAATAAGGCTTCCAAGAAATCAGGTGGCTAATGATACCTGCTTGCTTTGATATAAAGCCCTAAATGACTAAATTAAAAGTCATTTGGGTTCTGGCATTAGCTGAGTGTTGTGAAGTTGGGTAGAGTACTTATGAATTGTAAGGCAAGATATTGGAATTTGTTTGTAAAACTGATAGCGGGGGGGGGGAGAGTATGTGGTCCCTTCAAGAGGTGATGCATTTTGCTAAACTTGGAGATATATGAAAAAAGTCTGAAAGCAGCTGCAGATGCACAGACAGTTCTGAAATTGAAACATATGTATCAATTGGCTGTGTGGTTGGCAACCTAGGCTTGTTTTGATGTTAAGGCAACCAGCTTGAATATCAGCCAATTAATTTAAACCAGGCACTTAGAGACTGAAAACAACTGAATTTAAATCTGATGCCGTTGACAACCTAGCACCAATCCTATTATAGGAAATTTGACAGGTCATCAAGAGTATATAAGAGGAGGGCTTTCGAAAATCACTGTGAGAGCGAACTGCCATTGGAAGAGTAAAACATTAGCTCTCACAGAAACCTTTGAGCTCTCTGATTAAGCACCATCTAAAAGGTACCACAGCATTCTGAGCTAATATTCCTGACGCAAGGATTTAACGAAGAAAGAATTCCTGACTGAAGAATAGTGGAAAAGGCACAGAACATTCTGGAAGATACATCCTGACTATAGTTTTGAGAGTCTAAATTTTAAATTTTTTTCTTATTAATTTTGAATTTTTTTCTTATTACTTTGGTTTATATAAGTGGTACTTATACTTATTGGAGCAGCATACCATTCGAATTTTGTTTAATTCAGGAATAGTTAGTAGTTAAGGGGACTTGTTTGGTATAGTTCCGTTAATTTGATCACTGTTAGAGTTAGATAAATAAATTGTTACTTGTTGATTATGGACTGACTGTCAGGAGTTCATTTTATTTCACCTTTCCTTTATAGCAGATTGGGAGGCGAGAGACAGGTTATACCACTTTTCATATTTCCTTTAACAGACTATGAAGTAAGGTGAGCTTCTCTGGGCTTTTCGCTTTTAGTTATCTGAGAGATTTGACCTCCACTGTGTAAAACTGGGGAACAAGAAGCCTGTTAGGAAGGATTGCTCAGCTAATCTATTCTATTTCTGAAAAGAGCCTTCCTGTAGAGTTTAGAGTGAAACCTATTTGTTCTTCTGGGAAAGTGTTTGCAAGAACTTCTCAATGTTGTATTTCCTGAGCAAGCTATGTCTGCAAAACCTCCAGAGACATATGTGTGCATTAGTAACTTGATCACAGAAACCAGAACTTCAGAATCACAAACTTCAGAGCATTTTTAGGTTTATCCTTTTTACCTTCAAGAATAACTTTAATGGCCGGAAAGTGATTTTCTTTTTTTAAAAAGGAGACTCTTTGCAGAGAGTATTGTGTACCTGGAACATTATCCACAATTTTGGTCCCCTTAATTGAGGGGAGATGTAGTTATACTGGAGGCAGCTTAGTGGACATTCACTAGATTGCTTCCAGAGATGTGGTGTTTGTCTTATGAAAACAGATTGAGCAGTTTAGGCCCATTCTCTCGAGAGTTTGTAAGATTGAGAGGAGATCTAATTGAGATAAATGTGACATTAAAAGGAATTGACAAAATAGACACAGAAAGAATGTTTCCTCATGTAGAGCAATCTAGAATGAGACATCATAGGTTTAGGATAAGAGGTAGCAAATTTAAAACATAGATGAGGACAAATTACTTCTCTCAAAAGCTTGTGAATTTGTGTAATTTGGTGGATGTCAGTACATTGAGTAAAGTTAAGGAGCAAACAGTTTTTTAATTTGTAGTGGGTTAAATGTTTATCGAAAGCGAGCAGAAAAATGGAAATGAAGCCAAGATGAGATCAGCCATGATCGTAATCAATAGCAGAGCAGGCTCAAGGGGCTGAATTCCTATCCCTGCTCCTAGTTTTATGTCCTTATGAGACAGAAATCTGTGATTTTTTTTGTTTCCTTCAAGTGTGTGTGTTTGTTTGTGAGTTATATAGATGGATAGACATTTATATTACCAGATTAGTGATTGTGTATGTTAACCAATTTTGCATATTCATTGAAAATGTTTTATTGATAACAATGTAAAAGTTTTATTTATAAAAGAAATCTGGCTGATAACTTTTCATTAAAATCTCATGCATATAAGGTATCTAATTAGACATCTTGGTAACTGGGAAAGCTTTTTTTTTGTTATTCAATCACAGGATGAAGGCATTGCTAGCTAGGCTAGCATTTATTGTCCACAGTTATTAAAAGTCAACTACATTGGTGTGGGTCTGGAGTCACATGTACGCCAGACCAGGTAAAGATGGCAATTTCCTTCCCTAAGGGACATTAGTGAACCAAATGGGGTTTTCCCAACAATCAAAAATGGACTCATGGTCATTATTAGACTGTTAATTCCAGATTTTTATTGAATTCAAACTCCACCATCGGCTATGGCCGGATTTGAACCTGCAACCCCGGAACATTACCTCGGTCTCTGAATTAGCACTCCAGCAATAATTGAAGAGGGCCTTCACCTCCCCCAAATGTTTATGCTGTGACCCACGGGGTAGTAAGATTAGAGTGACAGTATACTCCTCCAGCCTTGCTTGTAACTCTTGGCACTATTGGTAATTATACTCACGGAAGCCAAATGATAGCTGGTATTAAATTTGATAGGTGTCACTCATGTACTTTCAGACTGAAATTAAGATATATTTTGAGGACAAATGTGAAGGAACAATATCAAGTTATGGTAAATCACTGAACCCTCAAAGCTGCTACTTGGTACCCAGAAGGGCTGGCTTTCTATTAATGGATAAAGGATTCATCCAAATTATTTGATTTAAGAAAGATATCTCACCTTTGCAACATATTACCCTTAGCCTCTGTGTGAACATCAGTGCTCTCAGAAACCTTCAGTTTTAATTACATTTAAGTTGGTTTAGTGATATCCATTGGCAAATTTGTTTTAACAAACTTGACATATGTACAATAATGTTAAATTGCCACTTTCAAAGCAATTACACAGCTAGAGCAGCTATTAATATCTGTAACAGTCCAATATTTTAAAGTCATACAGTCCAATTCCTATTAAATACGATGTACCCAACTAAAAACAGAGCCAGGAATCTTTCTACCAAACCCTAACAAATTCATAAACAATAAAAGGAAAAAGCTGCCAAAGGACTTCCAATCATTAATTTATACTCAACATACATGGGATTAACATGTTTTAATCTGAGTATGCGTAGCAACTGCAATGCATTGCAACACGTCAGGAACATTTCATAGGGTTCAGCGCTTTCAGATCCGGCTACAGGTGAAATGAATTGATTGTTGATAACAAAATACAACCTCATAGATACAACACATGGCAAGGTATAAAGTTCAGTGAGTGCCCAAGCATTAGAATATAATTAATAATGGCTTGTTTGTAATGATACACATTTAACATCTTATGCAAAGCATTTTAACAGTTAAAGAGTGTGGAATGGAATTTGTACTATCAATGGATTTCTGGCAATCTCACTGAATAATTTAATAATTGTAATTTATTATTCCTATTGCTCATTCATTCAGCCTATCTACCTCACTCAGTTATGCAGGCCTTGGAATGACAATCTGATGCTGGCAATCCTTGCTTTGATGGGCTGAGAGGCTTTATCTTGTCATTGGGTTTGAAATAAAACTTAGAGGATGTTTTCTCAAGACGTTTTAAATGATTTTTTTTTCTGCAGATAGCAAACATAATCTGTGCTCCTTTCCTTGTTTTACTTTATTTCTAGTCATCAATTTACCCACTCTGAGCAGATCTTTTGTTTCCATATTTCATTTCATGCCCTATCACAATTCCCTTTGGCTTTGGAAGACTAACCTTTCAGTCATTTAACCTCAACCAACTTTCACTCTATCACATGCCTTCCTGTGTTTGTCCCATCCATATCTCGCTCAAAACCTATTACTTTTCCAAGGTCAAATGAAATATCATTGACCCCAAAGGGTAACTTCATTTCTCTTGGCAGATCCTGAAAAATTCTAGTGTTTTCTGTTTTTACTTCATATTTTCAGCAGTATTCTGCTTTGCGATTAGTGACATTTTCCTGATATGTTTACGCTGTGGGTAACACACAGCAAACATTGGAAATCTCCCTCTGCAGCAGCAGCTACTATTTAACTGAGGGCAAGCTGGGAGTCACCAAGGCAAAATTCTTTAATCAACATCCAGAAAAACCCATTTTCCACAAGTGAATGGAATGAGAAACTTGACTGATGCTTGCAGCCCTGTGACACTCAGACCAACGAGTTCCAGCGCCATGTGGTCAGCTAACTCAACAATGACCGGGGAAAATGCTGGCAATTTCTGAGAACGCCATTTGCGAAGTATAACAAACAACTTTGATTAACTTTCGAATCCTTTTGTTCTGTTTCTGTTTGTTCTACTGATATTTTCAAGTGTTGGTGATAACATTAATGTGCAGAATGGGGAGTGTCAGTCACCTTGAAAGTGCAAAACAGTTCTGCTACGCACATACATAATTTAACACACCCTGCAGCTTCACAACGGGATCTCCATTGAAATTAATTCTGGACTCAGTTCCTCCTCAATGTCTGTTTTCTCCCAGGATAGCACCAAAACTGACAGAATTGTGTGGGATATCTTGCTGTATGACACACCAAGATGTCAATCTAACATCTACAGCAGATCCTGCTACCTGCATGGCAAACACCCTGCACTTTCATTAAAATAAATGGCCATGTTGGAAAGTAGATAGGGTCACAGAGTCATAGGGTTGTACAGCATGGAAACAGACCCTTCAGTCCAACTCGCCCATGCCAACCCGCTATCCTAAATTAATCTACTTCCATTTGCCAGCATTAAGGCCATATATCTCTAAAACCTTCCTATTCATGTAACCATCCAGATGCCTTTTAAATATTGTAATGGTACCAGCCTCTACCACATCCTCTGGCAGCTCATTATTACAAGTCCGTTCGCAGAAAGTCTTCAGTACTTTCATAAAGGGGTGGCCTTTGCTGGTCAGGGTGTCTTGGTACTATCCAGGGGCTTGAATGTGGTCAGTCATCCATTTGGGCTGTTCATGGTCAAGGCATTTTCTACAACAGTCTGGGGAATGACCAACAGTCAGTCCTATAGACCTATCGCAAGCAACTGGGGAATTATCCATTGTCAGTTTGGGAGCTGCATAGACATTATTCATGTCTTGGAGCTGTTTGCTGAAGTCATTCCTGGGGATGTGCACATTGACTGGTAAGAGGGGTGCTGGGTGGGGAAGCTGTCAGATTGGCAAAAAGGTTGGGGCAATCGATGCGGGAGGAAGAAGGAACAGAGGCATGTTAGATGGGGATAAGGATGGTGACAGGTGGAAAGTCAAGGCATAAGCATTGCAGCATTTGACAGCACAATACAGGAGGTGGGGAAGGATTGCTGGCAGTGACTATTACCACGGCATTCACTGGGCAAATGTAGAGGAGCATGGGTGGGCATGGGTAATGTTAGGGCTCAGGGGCAAGAAAAGCTAGGGGCAAACCTCAGTATGGTGGTTCTCCGCATGTGTTGGGAGAGTAAGTAAATGGGTGGAAATAGGCTGCCTGGTTAGTTCAAGGTTAAAGGGGACATGGAGAGCCGGGATGGATTACCTGGTAACCGGACTGAGAGCCTGGTGTTCACCACAAGCTGCATTCCCTGCCATCACTTGCTGTTTGCTAAACACTAGCTACAATTGAAAATGACTAGGATAATGCCCAGAGTGGGTACAGTCAGTGTCAGTTTGATGGGCAAAAGCACAGGCTCTGTATCAGCTAGGCATTAGGATACTGAGGGGACAAATACATAAGGCCTGCGTTTGCAAAATGCAACTACGTTTAATTTGCAATCATTTCATCAACTATATACAAAGTTTGCAGAGCGAACATAAATATGGTTCAAATGCTGGTCAGAGGTGATTTGTACCATTTTATTAATCCTTGCAAATTGAACACTGGCATCTCAAAGATGCTGATGTTAGCAGTGATGACTTAAAAGGAAGCAAATGTTGGCCGAAGGCAACCTATAGGTTGTGGCATTTGCAAGGGTGCTGTGGGAGGAGGAGGCAACCATCTCATCATCTGTCGTGCAAGTATTCCAATGGACTCGACCGATAGGTTACATGGTTGGGTGGATCTGGGATAGGAAGGAGGTCAGAGCACAATAGGGCACTCCCTTTTTAATATAAAGTATTGGTCACTCAGCTGGTCAGCACCTTCACCAAGTTGGTGCATAGACAGAGGCTGAAGTTGTAACAGATGTGGAGTCACAGTACGGGCATTGAACGCCTCATTGCATGGAGGAATGTGTGCAGCACAGAATGTGGCAGCTCTGCCACCACTGACTGTTCTCAAAACTGAGAATGTTACCTATGTTCCCCACATGGGGCATTACCAACAAGAGTGACGAGCCCAGCTTCTGGTGGGCTGTAGGTCTCTGTGCCAGCCTTGCTAAGAAGGTGAAGGTAGTTTTAAAGGAACCCAGTGCCAAGAGGCTGAGGAACACCCAGCTCAGGTAGAGGGCGGCAGGGCCCCTCAGGATCCATTGTGGCTGTGGGAGAACCAGAGTTAATCTCTTCCAACTCTATTTCCTGATGCGGAGCAAGGCCCAGTGTCATTGGAAGCTCTGAATGTCCCAGGACACTGTAACAGAACTATGCTAACTGCTAGTGCAAGACTGAGGCCTGCAGGATTGGAAGGCCATGTTCTTCTGGTGGCTGTGAAGGTGAAATCTATTCTGAACTTCTCTCCTTCAGGGAATGACAGGTGATTTGTGTGGGATCTCTCAGTCAACCATAAACTTGGCTAGTACATTTTCTTCCCTCATCCAAGCCATCATAATATAAATAATTGTGGCCTCGGTACTAATCCCTGTGAAACTGCCATCCCAAAAACGCCCCTCATCAATTAATTAACCAATCCAACTCTCCATCTTCCATTAGTTAGCCAATCCTCTATCCACACTAATATACTACCTCCAATGCTATGAGCTTATCTTACCAAGTAATCTTACGTGTGATGACTTATTTAGCACCATGTAGAGATCCAAATATATTACATCTGCTGGTTCTCCTCTATCTATTGTACTTGTTACCTCTTCAAAGGATAAATTTGGCAGGCATGATTTCTGCTTCATGAAGTCATGCTGACTTTGCTTGATTATGTTATGCATTTCTATGTGCTCTACAATTATATACTTTACAGGAGAAATTAATATTGTCCCAATGACCGATGTTTGGCTAACTGGCCTATAGCTTCCTGTTTTTTTTTATTCTCTCTTGAATAAAGGTAAATAAGAGTAATATTATATTTCAGCTTCAATTTACCTAAACATTTGAATATCTTTGGGAATTCTTGACAAAATGCTCTCCTACCTTCATTCTGGATACAATACCCACTCTCTCGAATAGACCTAGATGAATACATACATTTCTACCCAACAATCAGATTTCTAACTCCTCCATTATTTAATACGTTTCACTGATATTTCATCCCATTTGACTAAGCTTCACACTGATTTGTCCATGCATCTGAAGATCTATACCTTTGAATTTAATGTTTGCTACTGAAACTTAACTCCAGCTCATACAAGTTGTCTGCCAGTATTGAAACAACAGCTGCTGCACTGAGTTTGAATTCTCTTTCAAAGCTTTATATCACCAAATTGAAGATCCAGGATCTGTTTTGCCGCTCTGTAATCTCCTCTAGGAATACTGTCTTCATCTTTTGTTTTGCATCTTCCTGAATTTTCTTTACCTCGCTGTATGGTTTCCATTTCTTGGGAAATGTTCCTGTTGCAAGACCTTTTGTTTGTTTTTGAGCTGATGATAGTACTGTTAACTTAATACATCTCTACAGTGTCCAAACAGGCCACACTTATGGCTCTCAGCTTTCCCTTCTGAAATTTGTTGTGCCTGTGATTCTGTTTGGAGCCACATTCGTTACAACCTAATGTGGTTGATGAAATAACCCTATGGAGGCCGGTATCCTGTCACCAAGTCACCCTTAATTAACATGTGAGGAGTATTTAAAACTAGTCTGGCTTCCTCTGAGCCAGCTCTCAGAATGAACAGAACCTCTGACACTCCTGTTTATATCTGTCAACCAAGGCTCCTTGATTGGACCAAGTTAACAGCCCCAATCAGGGAACTCATATTCTACAAGGTCCACCTGGCTGATTTATTACAATCACTACAATTGATTTTATTGATTCCTGCTCTTTTGGTGTGCTTTCAGGGCCACTTTGAGGCCTGCCCACCCTATCCCATGTCAAAAGAATCCCCCGATGTTAACTCACAGTACTAGCTAATTTTAGGCCCTAATTTCCACATGCTCCAGCATGATGTCCTCTTTGGATTGAAGGAGGTTTGGTAACTTCTCATCCCTTACATCAATGACTATATGATCTCTCATTAATTTATTCTTCAAAGCTTCATATCGGTAACATCCTGCTAGATTATATCAATAATCTAGGGGTAGGCAATGTCATACTGGTGTAATAGCTAGACTAATAATCCAGAGACCCAGGTAACATTCTGGGGACCTGGGTTCAAATGGTGGAATTTGAATTCAATAATTATATGGAATTTAAGAGTCTAATGATGACCAGGAAACCATTGCTGATTGTCAGGAAAAGCCCATCTGGTTCACTAATATCCTTTAGGGAAGGAAATTTGCAACCCTTACCTGGTCTAGCCTAAATGTGACTCCAGACGCACAGCAATGTGACTGATTTTTAATTGTTCCCTGGGCAATTATGGATGGACAATAAATGCCAGTCTGGCCAGTCGTGCCCATATCCCATGAATGAATAAAAATAATCTTTTAAAAAGGCCTCTATTAAGTTTCCCAAATGGTGAGATTACCTATTAAATCTCATCCAGTCTATCAGTAAGTTTTTTTGGGGGGCTTAAAGTATGTATAAAATGTTTTAATCAGTGTACCATGCCCTGAAATACTGAAAAGTATGCTTTGCTTTACCAGAATATCATTAGCTATTGAACCTATAGCATATAAATAGCTGCTAACTTAATGGATCTGCTCCTTCATGAGTAAGGCATAAGGTGTTCCAAATCACTAAAACAACTGTATCCAGGGCTCCCTTTTCCAGCTTCATTGTGGGGCTTCACTATCATCAAATCATTGAGGTAACAGCAAGGTCTCTTAACAGAGCTTCCAACCCTATAGAGAACTACACAAGACTTACCAGGCTGAATACTTGGGTTTTTCCTTCATACCGTTGAGGTATTCCAATCCTGTGTTATTACCCTTCACAGTATTGCCAGTTTGTGGTTAGGCTTTGAACTTATCAATGGTTCTTTTAGCCACCCTTCAGAGTCTTTGTGCTCTGAAGACCTGTAGTTGAAGTCTTCCAACATCTTTTTCCTACCTTTGGAGTTTACTTCTTTTCCAGCTTTTTCACAAAGTCTTCAGAGGTCTTATCCTGTCTTCAGAAACTTTCCTTTTCAGCTGGATCCCTGTTTTATATTCAGATCCTAGCTCTGGAGGTTTTATCTTCCTAGCTGTCACCATCTTTATGTTGTGCTATAATTAATACTATTACTTGCACGGTGAGACACCAGTCTGAATTTTCTCAAGCAGTGGATAGCTGCAAAAACACTGCCCCTGAGGCTGCTTAATCCTTGTCTTTAAGTAAAAGTCTTGAACTCCTTATGTGCTGTCAACATTCTTCTATTTACATCTGTACAGAGTAGATGATCCAGTACAATTCTCTAATGTAGGCTCTAAAACCTCTATCTTAATTTGCTCATTCTAGACTTGTGTCTTCTCTCTTACTGATATCAGCATGCACCATTTGATCAGTTACACTTATGGTGATTTACATTAACTTCAAAGTACCAATTCTTGACACCTGTCTGAAACTGAACCAGACAATTTAGAACCATGGGCCTGAGCCATCGTAAAGATGTAAACGGTCCCCAGTGAAATAAATCTTCAGAGGCTGGTATCCCATCACCAATCACCCTTTATTTACAGAGACAACAAGGTGCAGGGCTGGATGAACACAGCAGGCCAAGCAGCATCATAGGAGCAGAAAGGCTGATGTTTCAGGCCTAGACCATTGTCTCGGATTCTCCAGCATCTGCAGTTCCTACTATCTCTGATTCAATTTTAACCCTTTATTTACAAATGCATAGCCTTTGACAATAGCACTGCCTCTCACTGAATCAGGCACTCAGGGGTTCAATATCCCTGACATTCGCCCTTTATGTCAGCCAGCTTTCCCTGATTGGACCAGATTAACAGCTCCAATCAGGGCTCAGGGGCAAGCCCCAATCAGGGAATTCATATTCTATGAGGTCCAGCTGGCTGACTATACCTGGCTTCACCAGAGTGGTGCCAGTGACCAGTTCTAGAATTCCCACCTGGTCCTAATACCTTCCATTTTTGCAGGGTAGAGGTGAAAGATGGGGCGGCACAGTGGTTAGCAGAGCTGCCTCACAACATCAGGAACCCGCGTTCGATTCCACCCTCGGGCAACTGCCTGTATGGAGTTTGCACATTCTTCCTGTGTGTGCCTGGGTTTTCTCTGGGTGCTCCAGCTTCCTCCCACAGGTTAGGTGGATTAGCCATGGGAAATGCAGGGTTACAGGGATAGGGTGTGGGGTGTGTCTGGGTGGGCTACTCTTCGGAGGGTTTGTGTTGACTTGATGGGCTAAATGGCCTGCTTCCACACTGTTGGGATTCTATGATTCTATGAAAACAGGGTCAGGTTGGAATTTGCACATCCATGGTTCAAGGGGACTGTTTAACATGTTAAATTGGTCCCCAAATCCTCTGAAATGGCATGGTTCATACTGGCTTCAGAAACCCACTTGCTTCACCGCAAATTCCAATCTCTACAAAATGCAACGTTGAGGCAGCACTATGGTAGTTACAACATCAATTTTCATGAGGGAGGGGGTTGGAGTTGTGAGTTGTATGATTCCCAACAGGAATCAGGTTACAATTTTGGAATTCCAGTACTTCCTTATCTCTTCCTTCTATCCACCGGTGAGGGGTTGGGGGGAGGACGCTTTCAGCACTCACTCAAGGAGAAGATTCCATTAAAGCCTTCAGAAGTAAAGTCAAATTGGAAGAAACCAAACAAATAACTTTATTTCAAAAAGTTTATTTTGCCTCATACTGACAAGGTAAAATCCATTGCAAAAAACACAATGAAAGCAACATCTACTGCCCGGGAAGGCAAGACTGATGTATGAAGAAAGATTGGATCGACTGGGCTTGTGCTCACTGGAAATTTAGAAGAATGAGGGGGGATCTCATAGAAACATATTAATTCCTGATGGGACTGGACAGGCTAGGTGCAGGAAGAATGTTCCTGATGTTGAGGAAGTCCAGAACTAGGGGTCACAGTCTAAGAATAAGGGGTAAGCCATTCAGGATTGAGATAGGAAGAATTTCTTCCCTCAGAGAGCTGTGAACCTGTGGAATTCTCTCCCACAGAAAGCTGTTGGGGCCAATCCATTATATATATATTTAAGAGGATGCTGGACATGGCCCCTACGATTAAGGGGATCAAGGGATATGGAGAGAAAACAGGAGTGGGATACTGAAATTGCATGATCAGCCACAATCATATTGAATGGTGGTGCAGCTCAAATTTCTAAATTTCTATGTTTTAACCTGTCAATTATTCATATTCCTCGTTGCCATGTCAGGTTTAAACATCCCCCCCTTATGAAGCTTTCAGCCATCAACAATGTTGATTTTTAACTTCCCTCTGGGAGTGCACAATCTAATACATTCACAGAAGATTCACTTGTTCCCTGTTCCAAGACAGACATTCACCTGTTTAGAATAGCTGTGTTAGGGACAGCATTGAAGTAGTTCAGATGGTAATTTGACATGGACTTATTAGTTTGTACGTTACTGAAGAAAATTAAACCCAATTGTCATTAATGACTGAGGTTAGGATTACTGCTAGCACTTAGCATCTTCACATAACATTTCTCAGGCTGCTATTTTAATTGAGGCATTAGACCTGTTCCTGATAAGCAGGCTAATGTCTCTCTTAAAATAGCAGATAGAGAGATGTCAAAGAAATCCACTATGCATTCAGATATATAGTTACTGTGATTTACAGCCTTGAATTAGTGCTGAGCGTAATATATGCTTTTGCAACCCATTTGGACCATTCTGCTTCTCCAGTCAGTCACCAGAATAGCCTCACTTTAAAGCATACTTCTCCAGTCAGTCACCAGAATAGCCTCACTTTAAAGCATAATTAAATATATAGCCATTTCTCTGATGATGCTCTATTTTTCATTCACTAATGCTGGGACTGAAATACAATCTGGGAAGGAACTGAGGCAGGGACTATTTGTTAGTCTGGAAACCATATGCTACTGCTGATAAAATGTATGTATATTCTTGTAATACAGTGTTTGGACCTCCAAAAGGTCAAAGTGATGGAAATTTGAACAATCGTCACTAAAAATTCTCTAGTCCAAGGTCAATATAGTATTATTTGTCTTTGTTTTTAACTTTAATCCCAGGTATTAGGATCTTCAAGATAATAGACAGAATTTTCCCGAGAACGACACACGGAGACCTGGGAGGCTCTTTCTCTGAACAGCACATGACATTGTGGAGATGATTCAGACTCTTTCCTGGAAGATTCACATCACAAATTTGTATCTTCACTACCTTTGTTTCCAAAACAAAGTTCATTTTGATCTGGTGAGTGGGTTCATGACCCCTCAGTTCAGCACTGAATTAAAGTACATGTGAAGTGTTTTATTCTAAAGGCAGATCAAACAGAGAAAAAGAAATGCCAGTCACAGAGCAACATTACCAGTGCCAAAAGCAGCCTCGAGGCTGAAGGATGAAGCATGTTAAAAGCTTGCATCGCTGGGAATCTGGGAGTAGATCTGCATGAGAGTAACTGCGTTAAAATTTTGAAGAAAGGAAAATCAAATTTCTCAGGCTGCTTCCTTCCATCAGAGGCACCAAGTAATGTTTTTAGTCACTCGCAGGGGTCCTACATATCTTCAATTATAAAGTAAGTTGTATCTGGAAGATACTCTGGTTGAGCATGTCGCTGGGATATGGGTACACATTCATATACATCCAGCTTCAAAGAGACACCAGTGTCCAGAAGGCTTCTCTTCAATGGATTCTGTCAGCAGTCACTCATGGAGAAGAATCATTAAAGCCTTCAGAAACAGTCAACAAGAATAAAAAAAAATTTCAGAAAGTCAATTTCACAATAATGGAGAATAAAGGGATGGTGAGTGAGGGGTAGGGGTAGATGTTGACCTTGGCCACGGCACCATTTTGGTATTCATACCTGGTTAGCCAGGCCTTAGTTGAGGTGGAACCCCGATTGAGCAACCCACTGCCAGAGTCACACAGCAGCCAGAAAGATACTGTAGAGGTCACACATCCGTTGTTCCCCTTTTAAAGACCATGTGTATGCAGCCGTGCAGACAAATGTAATGATACTGTGCATTCAAATGATCAGCTGATCATTCGATTGGAGAGTAGCAGAATTGGGAGTGGTGTTCCCAGATGGGCGAGCCAATCAAGAAAGGAGTGCGGTGGGGAATGTGATGGTGGAGGGGGAAGGGGGCTCATCTTCAACCCAAGGCAGCAGCAGTATTTCTGTAGAGACTGGAGGAACAATCCTCCTCCTCCTTATCAAATGAATTGCAAAAAGATTTTGGGGCCATTTTCTGAAAAAACTGCTGAGAAAAAGTGGAAAATGGTACAACTTTGCATAGTGCGCAGTCTACGCCTTTATCCCTCAACATTGCAATTTGTGTCCTATGCTCGATGAAGGATCGAAAGGACAATTAACGATCAAAGAGGGTTAGTCTACACTGTTCCATTTCAGTTAGGCCATATGCATTATTGAAACTATTACTATTTCTGCAGTTAAGATTTTTATTTAAAGGACTTGCCTCCATCATAAACACAGCTCGGACTGAAGTCAGGTTATGTCTGAATCTTAGACACCCTGGTGCACTACTTCACAACTGTTCCACGGTTTGACATTTTAGAGCTTTTTTTTTACAGTTTTCGCTTTTAGCTTTATATTCAGAAATATCCTGGGGTTCATGAGGCCAAAGTTCAAAGTATAATCCTAGTCAAATCAATGAAGGAGTTTGTTCTCTCTAGGAGCAGCAAAGACCAGGGATCAATTTCTCTTCTCCACTTATGCTCATGTGGTATCATTGCCACACAACAGACACAGAGTCTCCAGCATCATGTCCAGCCCATCAGAAATCCTGGTGATCGAATTTCTCCAACATTCCTATTCACAGCCTCCAAAAACTGCAACTCAATGCCTCATCCTGCATGCATGCTCACGCTAGATCCTGTGATTTTTACCAATCCCTGTCTTTTCCGAGATTCAGGCCGAGGTGAGGCATAGTGATAATGTCACTGGACTCGCAATCCAGAGGATCAGGTTAATTATCCCTGAACCAGGTTCAAATCCCACAGCTGGTGGAATTTAAATTCACATTAATATATCTGGAACATAAAACTAGCTCGGCACTAGTGGACATGAAAATACCAAGATTGCTGCAAAAAAGTCACCCGGTCCACTAATGCTCTTATCGGAGGGAAATGTGCTGTCCTTATCTGATCTGGCCTACCTATTGACTCCAGACCCACAGCAATTTAGTTGAATCTCAACTGCCCTCTGAAATGGCTGAGCAGACCACTCTGTTCAAGAGCCAATAAAAAATGGCCTTACCAGTGATGCACACAATGAAATAATAAAGAAAAACAACCCACCAATTTCCTATGTCAGCAGACTTCAACATTCTCTCTTTATTCTGAAGTCTGCTTTGCCTGCATTTCCTTAATGATACCCTCCAATCTACCTGTTTAGACATCAAGTCCCATTCCTTCAACCTACCATCACTGGCTCCTCTTCTCAAGCACTATTTCCTGTCCCTAAACATGTCCACCTTACTATCTGTTTCTCTCTGTGAAAAATCTCCTTAAAACACTTTTACAGCACTGTCACCCATTCACCAATCTATCTGTTCTTCCTCTATCTCCAGTCTGTTCTCTTGTTTTCTGCTCCTATAGTGTATATTGAGTCATCTTTCCTACATGAAGAGTGCTGTGGAAATGCATATTATAAATAGAAAATGCAACCAGGCTGTCTCAAAAAAGACCCAGAGGTAATACAGCAGAAGAGAAGTACATGCATATCACCTTGTTCATGGAACAAATGTTTTGGATATTTTCCAGTTGCTCTTTAAATCTAACCTATTAGAAATTCTGCAGCAGATGGTCTGCAATTAATAATTGTTAAAAATTGTGTGCTGGGGAGGGAGGTTTGAAAGAGAAATGTGTGCAAGTAAAAAGATCACACAGTGTACCTAATGCGGTGACTCCTCTATAGACTGTGGTGGCACATCCGCAAGTTTTTGACAGTTAAATGTGTTGAAGCGGATGTGTTTAATGTTTGATTATTGAGTTCTGAAAAATAGACACATATTGTGGAAGCTTTTCATCTTGCTCTTATCAGGGCCATTTGGAGGCTGAGGAATGAATTATAGAGGTTTATAAATCATGAGGGACATGGATAAAGTGAATAGCAAAGTTTTTTTTCACTAGGGTGGGGGAGTTCAAAACTTTTTAAGGCATATTTTTAAGGTGGGAGGAGAACGATTTAAAGGGATCTGAGGAGCAACTTTTTTCAAACAGCAGGTGGTTTGTGTGTGGAAGAGCGGACAGAAGAAGTGGTGGATGCAAGTACATTTATAGCATTTAAAAAACATTTGAATAAGTATATGAATAGGAAAGGTTTAGAGGCATATGAGCCAAATGCAGGCATGTGGGACTAGTTTAGTTTGGGCAATTTGATCAGTGCGGACGAGGTGGACCGATGGGTCTGTTTCCGTGCTATATGACTCTATGACTAAGTACTGAAGTAAAGGAAAATGATGTTTACACTGTATCAGGAAAGAATGTTGATTGGTAATGAAATGGACTTGCTTTGATGGATAAGGGCAGGTTCTTTTTCCCCAAGAGTGGACCCTGAGGTCAATGGGTTTGGGTGGAGTTGTTGTGGGCAGGTGGTGGTGAAGCAATGGTTAACAGTTCAAACAGTGGTCCTGCACTTATCTATGAAATAAAATTTTTATAAGCTTTCGCTTTAGGTTGTGTAGATTTTGTGATGTGATGCTTACTTAGGGCTGAATGGTTCTTTCACATAGCACTATCAGCAGGCATGCTTCTAGAAGAATACATATTTATTCAGAACATTTGCTATTTCTAAATTAAGCCATTGATTCTGAAAATCAGAAAAGCATAGGTCACATCAATCATGGTATCCTGCACCTATGGCTCATGAGCAAAGTGTTGTCCTCAGTTTTAATATCTCTGTTATTATAATAAAAGGGGGGCCAAATTATTGAAGCTTAAGAAATTCAAATTAACTTTATTCAGTGAATAATGCCTTGAACATTAGGCATTCAAATGATAAGATTAAACTTTAATCAAACAGAAAAGGAGCATTCAGCATGAGGGAACAGTTTTATTCTTTCTGAACCATATTATCAGCAGTAAGAGATAAGGGGATTCAAATTTAATGAGCCATTCTCAACCAACTTGGCAAACAATAATTCTCAAAATGCAACTTTTTCTGCGCACCATAGTGATTTCTGCATTTTCAGCCTGATTGACTGGACACTATGCCCTAACTAGTACAGTCAAATACATCAATTATTTGTTGCCATACTATTCTTGAACACTGATCAAGTGAACTGCACTATCTTATTGTCTGGCTTCTTGAGTGTTATTGGGTGCACCCATCCATGTGTGGGAACCAATTCTGATTTAATTAGAATGTACAGAGACTTCAAGAGGTCAGAAGGGAAGCCACTCATCACAGAACACCAAGCCTAGAGTGGCTTAGTGTTTATATTGATATGATTAGTTCAGTGACAGTCGATTAGCTCACTTGGCTACATGGCTAAAGTAGGATACAGAATAACATAAAGGGCCACATTCAATTCCTAACTGGCTGTGATAGCCCACAGGGACGTGGCTCAATGAAATATCCTACACTTGCAGAGTGGAGAGCCTCAGGCTATAGTTAATCAAATGTCTCTTTCTAACAGGCCATTGAGAACTATATAAATTATCTGAAACAAAAACAGAAATAGCTGGAAAACTCAGCAGGTCTGGCAGCATCTGTGGATAGAAAGCAGAGTCAACTGTTTTGGTTCAGTGACCCTTCTTCAGAACTTCTCCAGATACAAATTGTCTGGTTGGTTCAGATCAGCATCTGGTTAATGGTGACTCCTCAAAAGTGTTGATAGTGGGAGTTGGTGATATGGCGTTGTTAAAGGTCACAGAAAAAAACAAAACTAATGCATTACATTCTTTGATAATGTCATTACCTGAAATTTATACGGTATCAGTTTTATCTGCCATTTTGCAACTTGAGCCTGGTGGAGATATTGCTCTTTTTGTAGTTTAGCATGGGCTGCTTTATTACCAGAGAAGTTGGGAATGGAGCTAAACAGTGGAGAATCATCTGCAAATTATTATATTCTTGACATGATGGCAGAGAGAATGTAACTGATAAAATAACTTGAAGTAGATGGGTCAAGGACACATCCCTCAGGAAGTTATGCATGATGTGCATTACACATTGTGATATGACTCCAGCCGTTGAAGGATTTATCCCTTACCTCTCACTGGTCTCAGTTTCCTAAGTGCTGCAACTAGTTGAATGTTCTCTCCCTTCTGATATTTGGTTTGTGCTACCGTGGTGGGTCCAACCTAGTTATTGGTAGGTACCTATTATTTTATGGCACTACTGATAATTCCTTTCATCACTTTATCAGCGATTGAATAGTGGCTGAAAGGAGTATAACTGACCTTCTTAGAGTTATCCATTATTATGCACATAAAGTATCATTATGTAACTTTTAATTTGTTAGATGGGTGACATTGTCATAGCAGTACTGAAACAACTCGGCAAGAAGATGCTGGTGAACATATCCAACTTTAAGGAATTCTATGAACATGAAGCATGGAAGAATGACATGCTACCAGTACTTCTTGTGGTTAATATTTGCTACACAAGATCAAACTCTGCCATAGTAGCAATTTACTCTCTTACTAATTACACTCTCTTACACAGGAAAAAGACAAAGACAATGTAGTCGAGGAGAATACTGAGATACAGTCTATTAGACTTGACGGGATTGAGGTTCATAAGGAGGAGGTGTTAGCAATTCTGGAAGGTGTGAAAATAGATAAGTCCCCTGGGCCGGATGGGATTTATCCTAGGATTCTCTGGGAAGCTAGACAGGAGATTGCAGAGCCTTTGGCTTTGATCTTTATGTCGTCATTGTCTTCAGGAATAGTGCCAGAAGACTGGAGACTAGCAAATGTTGTCCCCTTGTTCAAGAAGGGGAGTAGAGACAACCCTGGTAATTATAGACCAGTGAGCCTTACTTCGGTTGTGGGTAAAGTGTTGGAAAGGATTATAAGAGATAGGATTTATAATCATCTAGAAAGGAATAATTTGATTAGGGATAATCAACACGGTTTTGTGAAGGGTAGGTCGTGCCTCACAAACCTTATTGAGTTCTTTGAGAAGGTGACCAAACAGGTGGATGAGGGTAAAGCGGTTGATGTGGTGTATATGGATTTCAGTAAAGCGTTTGATAAGGTTCCCCATGGTAGGCTATTGCAGAAAATACGGAGGCATGGGATTGAGGGTGATTTAGCGGTTTGGATCAGAAATTGACTAGCTGTAAGAAGACAGAGGGTGATGGTTGATGGGAAATGTTCATCCTGGAGTTCAGTTACTAGTGGTGTACCTCAAGGATCTGTTTTGGGGCCACTGCTGTTTGTCATTTTTATAAATGACCTGGATGAGGGTGTAGAAGGATGGGTTAGTAAATTTGCGGATGACACCAAAGTTGGTGGAGTTGTGGATAGTGCAGAAGGATGTTGCAGGTCACAGAGGGACATAGATAAGCTGCAGAGCTGGGCTGAGAGATGGCAAATGGAGTTTAATGCGGAAAAGTGTGAGGTGATTCACTTTGGAAGGAGTAACAGGAATACAGAGTATTGGGCTAATGGTAAGATTCTTGGTAGTGTGGATGAGCAGAAAGATCTTGGTGTCCATGTGCATAGATCACTGAAAGTTGCCACCCAGGTTGATAGCGTTGTTAAGAAGGCATACAGTATGTTAGGTTTTATTGGTAGAGGGATTGAGTTTCGGAGCCATGAGGTCATGTTGCAGCTGTACAAAACTCTGGTGCAGCTGCACTTGGAGTATTGCATACAGTTCTGGTCACCGCATTATAGGAAGGATGTGGAAGCATTGGAAAGGGTGCAGAGGAGATTTACCAGGATCTTGCCTGGTATGGAGGGAAGGTCTTATGAGGAAAGGCTGAGGGTCTTGAGGCTGTTTTCGTTAGAGAGAAGAAGGTTAAGAGGTGATTTGATAGAGACATACAAGATGATCAGAGGATTAGATAGGGTGGACAGTGGGAGCCTTTTTCCTCGGATGGTGATGGCTAGCACGAGGAGACATAGCTTTAAATTGAGGGGTGATAGATATAGGACAGATGTCAGAGGTAGGTTCTTTACTCAGAGAGTAGTAAGGGCGTGGAATGCCCTGCCTGCAAAAATAGTAGACTCGCCAACTTTAAGGGCATTTAAATGGTCATTGGATAAACATATGGATGATAATGGAATAGTTCAGGTTAGATGGGCTTCAGATTGGTTTCATAGGTCGGCACAACATCGAGGGCCGAAGGGCCTGTACTGCGCTGTAATGTTCTATGTTCTACGTTTAACATAACAGGCAAATATTGGTATAGTGGTAATGTCACTGGACTAGATATCCAGAGACCAGACTAATACACAGACATGGATTCAAATCCCAATATGGTAGCTGGTATAATTTATGCTCAATTTAAAAAATACAAAGATAACCCATCCTCCTGATGAGTTACCTCTGTTCTGTAAATACATTCACATTCTTGTGACACTGGAAAGGGAGTGTGTGGTGCCCATTGGAATGTTTGAGGCCTTTCACAATCAATGAGCAGCCAAGAGATTACAATGCATCATCTCCACTTAAAAACACTTGGATTTAATTTTAATTTCCTTTGAAATTCAGTTTTTGTTACAGTGCCTCTTTAAGGGCCAGTTTTTAATGAGTTAGTTAATTTGGCTTTGAGCTTTCTATCGGTTTTCAAAATGATACAAAGCTAGTCTCAGGTACGGAGATCATGGCAACTATTATCATTTGTTGAAAAGACTCACTTGGTTCAATAATATCCTTTGAGAAGCAAACCTCTCATCCTTACATGACCTACATGTGATTCCAGACCCACGGCAATATGGCTAACTCTTAAGTGTCCTCTGTAAAAGGCATTGCATGTCACTCAGTTCAAGGGTAATGAAAGCTGGGCAACAAATGCTGATTGTGCCAGCTACATCCACAGTCCATAAAAGAATAAAAATTACATTGGTGTTATCTCGTTTATTCGGCCATCTATTATTCAGTATCATTTACAATCTATAGACAATAATAGAGAGCTGGGTCATTTTAAACATTAGGAATACATTAAATGAAAATATCATTACAGTTCAATATTTACAGTGAAACTACAATCACGAGTACAAAGAATGTAATTATGAGCAAACAGAACCTTTCCTAAAGGGTTAAGATACATCCAGTAGTAGGTTGCTTGGACTATGATGCAAAACCAAAACAGTTTGAGGGTTCAGATTTATAATGTGAATGAGTCACAGTAATAAAAATGAAGTTTATTAATCAAATAAAATATTTACATATCCCGACTTAAAATGTCCACAAGTTGTGCTGGTAATAGCAATTGGCCTGAAATTGGCCAAACTGTTGTGAAATGTTGTGCATGTCCCTTCCGGATAGCATGTCTTGTACTACTGTCCATCACTGTTTACTCAATAGGATATAATGTATTAGTCTCATGACTTGCATTCAGTCAAACAACAGCAATGGCAGAATCAGATATACAATACTTAGCTCCCAGTAAACATTAGCTTTCTATTGTCTTACTTTCAAATAAAAAACAATTTTTGTTTAACCAATCCTTCTGTCTGATTGGTACACTTACAGGGAAGAGAAGAACATAACGTTAAATTTTAATGGCACGTTACACTGAACATAAATGAATTGCCACTGATCTTAACACTGCTTTCAAAGCACACATAATTGTCAATGCCCCCAGATCAAAATAATGAGAATGGACTGTTTTTATCAACTGCAGCTGATTGCACCCACTAAAAGACGTTTGTCAAATTAAACACAGGAACCAAAACAGAAGTTGCTGGAAAAGCTCAGCAGGTCTGGCAGCATTTGTGAAGAAAATAATCAGAGTTAACATTTCGGGTCCGGTGACCCTTCCTCAGGACTGGCATGCCTAGAAGAGATGTGGCAGTGAGTTAAATACGAAATAAAAACTGAAAGATGCTGTAAATGAGGAAGGATCACCGGACCTGAAACGTTAACTCTGATTTTTTTCTTCACAGATGCTGCCAGACCTGCTGTGCTTTTCCAGCAATTTCTGTTTTTGTTCCTGATTTACAGCATCTGCAGTTTTTTTGGTTTTTATTTTGTCAAATTAAACTCTTACTTTTAGTCAAAAAAGATAATAGAATATTTTAAAACTTTTGCGGTTAGAATTTTCAGATTTTGTTTAGGTGCAATTTATCACATTCCCATATGGATTTCAAAGCAAGTGGGTAGTAGCACATAAACATGGTGCACCCACCTCATTTGTATGATTGCAGCATGTAACAGAGATACTCCCACTCTCAGTTACACACAGCCAGCATCAACAGAGCCTATGTCACTCAGCATCACTGAGAAGCTACTAATGGAGAAAGCTCCCGTTCCTGTTCTCAACTCCCAATTCAACTCCACCTTGGTCCTTGGAATGATTGTGGAAGTTAGGGTGACCACATATGTCTGGTTCCCACCACCAACCTACCTCCAACACCCTACATGTACCTTGTAGGCAAGTTGGGATTTGTGACCATTATGGGTTGTTTTAATCCCTGTATGGGATATGGACTTCACACATTAGGCTACCTTTTGTTGTCTGGACATAAGTGTCCTTGAACTGAATGGCTTGCTAGGCCACTTCACAACAAATTAAACACCAACCACATTCCTGTGGGTCTGGAATCACATGCAAGCCAGACAAGGTAAGGATTGCAGATTTCTTTCCTTGAAATCGATTAGATTGATTTTTGCAGCAATCAATGATAGTTTTGCGGTCACCATTACTGAGACCAGCCTTATATTCCAAATTTATTAATTGGAGTTTAAACTCCACCAGCTGCTAGCGTAGGATATGAACCCATGTCCGTACAGCATTAACCTAGGCCTCTACATTACTATTCAGAAGCATTACCTCAATGCCACCATCTCATGATAAGAAACTGAATAAACTAGGCCTTTATTCTCAGGAGGTTAGAAAAATGACAGGTGAACTCAATGAAATATCTAAGTTTCTGAGGGCCTAGAGTAGACAATGAGAGATCTTTTCTGGTTAGAGAATCTAAATTGTGGGCCGTAATCTCAGGATAAGGTAACAATCATATTGGACTGAAGTAATAAGAAATTACTTCACTCAAATTGGGATTTGCTATCCCAGGCGCTTGTGGATGCTCCAACACTGAATATATTTAAGACTGGAACAGACATATATTTGATCTCTTGGGGAATCAAGGAATAGAGGAAGTGGGTAGGAAAATGCAGCTGAAGCCCAGGATGAACCATGATCGTCTTGAATGGTGTAGCAAATCATCTGGTCTACTCACGCTCCTATTTCTTGTGTTCCTGTGGTTTCCACTGACTTTGTAATCTGTTAATAAATAACAATAAACAGCAACACCCCAACTGTTGGACCCACTGACAGAATGCTGTCAATAGGTAACACAATGATACAAAGTGATCACATCACCTTAAGTGAATGTGAACCACAGGTAATACAGGGACATTCCAACTTGTTATGATACATAATGAATTCACAGAAATTGTCCGCAGCAACAGCTAATACGTGAAGAGGAACCTAACCAGCAAAGTAATTCATGAGAAAATAAATTCCACTGATCATAAATTAAACTTCTTTAAAAGACTCCATTTTATTTTTCAAAATCTATCTTTACAACCAGTGCCTCCCAACATTGATTTATTTCTTCCCACGAAACGGATAGCTTGCCATGTACTGCAAGGCCAGAAATACATCTCATGTTAAGGTAGAAATTAGGAGTGTCACTGCTCTCATACAAATGCTGCACACTGTTACAACAAATTATCCTGTTCAAAAGTTCTCATCAGTTGAAAATTATTGTATTAGTGCCCATGATATAGTCTATCTTCTGTCACCTCACTGTGTAACAACTGTGCTGTTCATTTCCCTTACTTTAAACATTAATCACACTGTAAATGAAAGTCGGGCAGCTGAGTACCAGACTATTTCTACCCATGATGATGCTACTGCTATGTCTTTAGCATATGCAGTGACTGCATATAATTCCAACTCTCTTCACGGATAGTCCAATCCTTCCTAAGACAATGCACACAGTGACCCAACCATATGCAACTAATTCCTTTTTCCATTCTCAATCTGTCTGCCTAAGTGCCAGCCCAATGTTTGTCGGTTCCACTTACAATCTCTCAGACATATGAAAGGTCAAACTGTTGTTGTGTAGAGAAATTGTGCCTGTTCACAATGAGACCTGGTGTGTAACCATTGGCTTAGTGAGCTAGTCTCATTGTAAGTCATATAGTGGACCAAAACATGGTAACACCTCTCTGTGATGGATGCTGTTCACTTGGAGAGTGGAACTAGGAGGTGGATCCCATGAGTGATCTCACCCTCAATCCATTTATCTCTGTAATTTGCATTCCATACACCCACTTATTATTTTCTACCTACCAGGAATGAATCATCCATCATATCATTAATCTGAACATACTAGACCATGTCTATTACCTCACTGGCTGATGCTACTCTCTTGTCACGCCCACAATCACTGCGCCATAAATGCTTGAGTAGAAGTATCTCTTAAATCACCAAAGTTCCTACCATGCAAACTATGTTAAGTTTCCGTGCCAATTTATAAAAATACATTTAAATATTTTAAATACATGACTGACACTGTTAGTAACTAACCAGATGTCCCAGTTAAACTGGAACAGCCCCATTTTTTAAACGTTTTTTTTTTAATTTCTGAATAGATGCTTCCAGGCTGCTTAATGCCCCAGTTTTGAGTTGCTCACACCACTTCATAATTAGTTCCTCCTCTCTTTCACCTTGTTTCAGTTCCTTCAAATAATCCTGGAGCAGGTTACAGTTACTCTCTGGTTTTGCCTATTAGTAGACTGTGTGTGTCTCCGGTGTACCCATTAACAGATCATATATGTACCTGGTGATGCTAATTATCATTATCATGCTGCAGGTATCCCCGCAGACTCGGCTATAGGACGCATGGATCAATTGAAATAGCTTTGGTACAATTGGCCCTGATTTTAATGTGAGTCGAGATCTTTCAGAAAGAGGGGCCTGGTACAGCAGCGAGCTTGTGCGGTGAATCCGAGAGGTATATTAACTCCTGGACCTTATTTCCATACGAAGACCCTGACATGTCTGAAACCATCAGTTATGATCTCTTGTAAATGAGGGCAGCAGGGGTCTGCTGCAGCTTCCATCTCTGACAATCAGACTGAAAGTGGTTGAGGTGGGGTTGTGTGGGTGATTGCTTCCGCTTGCAGCCAGGGAAGTGTGAGTGGAGAGACACCAATTAAGGAAGCACAAAGTCTCATTGTAGCCTAAGTGGAGTATCTCCTAGCCTGCAGGCCAACATAAAATATTCGTTTTCAATTCACCCAGCTGGGTGTCTTCTAACCTCACAATCCAAAAAGGGAGGCTGTCACAGTTCCTTAATGTGAGGCTTGGGGCTCTGATTAAAATGGCAGATCAGAGCATATTCTGAATATCTAAGAAAGGACCTGCCTGCTTGGATTTGTGATTCTTGGATTGGGGGTTGTCAGGGAGAGTGGGGGGATTTGATTTATTGAAGGACATGGCATTGGTGGCTGGAATCTATCTGGTTTGGGAGATGCTAAGCAGGCGTTAGCTCAAGCAAGCTCTCTTTTCTGCCATCTGGACATTTCTTTTGATGGCTTGTCACCAGACATTCTGAGCAGTAAGGACTTCCCGCACTATTGACTCCAATCCCAGTCCATTGAGGTCTTACTTACAGGCATCCTTGTGTGGTTGACATGGGCGACCGTTGGTTCCATGCTGATATCAAGCTCGCCATGTCATGGGGAAGTGGCCAGCATCCATTTGACACACATGACCCAGACAATGGGCTCATTGCTGACTATAAGGGGCAGTCTTTACAGATTTGTGTACTTCCATATTCAGTACTCCGTCTTGCCAGAAGATGCCCAGCATTCATCTTGAATCTATAACCCCTGGTTTTCCAACTCTCTGCCAAGGGAAACAGGTTCCTTCTGTCTACTCTATCTTAAGTCCTCACAATTTTGTATATCTCAATCATGTCACTCCTCAGCCTTCTCTGTTCCAAGAAAAACAATCACAACCTCTCCATTTTCTCCACATAGCTACAATTCTCCAGCTCTGGCAACATTCTCGTAAATCGTCTTGGCTGCATTGCCACAAGGTTCCAATATCAGGACCAAATGGGATCCCTGCTGGCAGTGGAACCATCTTGGCAGTGACCTTCTCATTAAACATGGCTAAACTCTACACTGTCAACCAATCAGGGGGCAAATGTGGTCACTGCTGAGGCAGACCAGAGATCAAAATCACTCATCAGAATGGAGATGCCTTGTGGCAGGTATTTCCAAATGAAACAAAATCAGTGGCCCTAATGATTAGAGGTTGAAATCTTTCAGGGAGACCTTTGGTGAGTGTGTTGGGGGCTGCTGCTTTTCTGAACAGAATCAGTATTTTTTGGGTCATGGAGCCTCACTTTCAATGCAGGGGCTCCCCAAACACCTAGTCCCAAGCCCAATGGGTTTGCAAGCTTCCATGCAGCAAAAGTGCAACTGTGGAGCTCCAGCCAAGTACTAATAGCAGAGAGAGGTCCCTTTGAATTGCGCATTTTTTTTTAAGTAAGAATCCTGGCCTATCTGCTCGATCTTGTGCTGGCCTATCTGCTCCATCTTGCAGGCTTGAATCCTGTCTCCTAGCTCCTGTCCTAACCCAGTCACTCCCACAATCATCCCAATCCCACCCCAACCCCTCCAAAATGTACTCATAATGGGGGAAAATGGTTGGGAAGCATTGCTTGAATTATTCCCTGGGCTGTCAGAGGGAGATCACCTCCATGAAACAGCTGGCCATCCCGAAGCGATAGGAGCTGCTCCACTGCCAATAAAATTAGGCTGTGCCTAATGGCCCTTGATGATGTGCTTCAATTGACCAGCCACAATGGACGGCCAATATGGCAGGTATCCTGTTGCTGGTAAATCACCCCAGCAGTGGGACAGACCTCCCTGGACTCCTCCCATTTCTCTGGTCCTATTACAGGGTCTCAGAGGGACATAGGAACATTGAAGCAGGAGGGGCCATTCAGCCCCTCAAGCCCCCTCCTTCATTCTAGATCATGGTTGATTGCCCATCTCAATCATATTCCCATGTTGTCCCCAAAACCCTTAATGTTGTTTGTAACTAGAAATCAATAAATCTCTTCCTTGAACTTATTTAATAACAAAGGTTCCACTACCCTCTGGGGTAGAAATTCCAAAGATTTACTATTTAAGCAAAGAAGATCTTCCTCCTTTCAGTACTAAATGGCTTGCCCTTTATTCTGAGAGAGTTATGGGTGGTGATTTTGTGGAACTCTCTCTCTATGGAGCAGTAGGAGTGGACGTTGAATACTTTAACATATAGGCAGATAGATCTAGACAGGTGGATTCTTAACTAACAAGGGAGGCAAGAGATATAGGTGGCAGGTAGGAAAGTGCAGTTGAGGGTCTGTTTAGCCATGGTCTTACTGAATGCTTTTCATAGGCGTATTCTTGCTCCTAATTTGTATGCTCATATTCCATCAACCTAGAGGCAAGCACCAATTACTAAATTAATTATTTATAGCTGTTAATCTATTTAGTAATATCCATTTACCTGCAAATGGAACCTGGGCAAAAGTTTACAGTTTGTGTAACCAATCACACCTTCTGCTACTTTTTAACAGCACCAGATTGTTTTCAATTTAATAGCTCACATCAGTTGTATTAATCTTTCCAGAATTTGACTGTCTGCAACAGTGGTTCAGTATTCCAGTGTATCTTAATAAGATTCTTTTTCTCATTATTTTTTATTCTTGGTTTTCAATAATTCTGTCTACGATGTTCATTCCATACAATTAATAATTACTGGGCTTCACATTGCTAGCAGGAATCCTCACTTGCTGGAATTCTAGTTAGGATTTTGTGTGCAGGGTCCACTCACAATTCTGATATGTGTCTGCCAGTGGGGGAGAGGCTCCTCTCCAGCAGGGTGACAGTGAATAATGACATCTATGGTGTGAAATGCATCGGTTTTTGGTGATTCTACGTTATGAGGGATTTTAAATGAGCACCAGGAGACTGTGACAAAACTGTTACTATTTGGGTAACAATAAGAACCAGAGGAGCTTATTGTGTAATTCTCTTTGTAAGCAATACCATGTGGAAGTGACACAATCTGTGTTTTGACAAAAACTGATATCATCACATTGTGGCTCATAAGCAAACTGAACAAAGATTTGCCGAATGACTTTTTGTTCAAAGATTCTGTCCCTTTAAAGCACCTGTTGTTTGAGTAATTTGTGTTCCATTTATAGTCAGCAGTACAGGCTGTGAGACCAGATTTTTTGAGTTAATCTGAATAAATGAATTAGCCATGACTAGCACAATAACAACCTTCCCACATACACCTAGTGTCATCAGTAATTTGATTTTGTTTAATGCTGTGCCTTCCATCAGATGGCACTTTCACTTTAATAGGCACCTTAGGAACTCCACTCTATACAACCCACACACAGTTGTAGAAAAAAAATAATGACCATGGATATTTGCAGGGAGCAACAACACTTTCATGTCTCTTTCAATTTAGAGCCTATGAAATATCTTATGCAATTTTGTTAACTCAGGCTTGCCTTGTGAAGTGACATACTTGCAGTTCCTATCTAAACTGGGCAATTGCAAACAAGACAGTACCTGGGATTTCCTTGGATCAACAATTGCAGTGAATTAAAATTTCATGCAGCATTTCATTTATTTTTCAGTTCTTCCTCCTTTGCAGTTTTTCTGCACCACAATTTAAAAACAGGAAAGTGTACAAAAAGCATTGTCTTCGAAGCTCCATGAATGAGCATCAGGAAATGAACAAGACTGCTTTCTCTTTGGCTTCACACTGAGAGGTTCGCAGCTTCACACAGGAATGTATCCGTTGTTGAGCATGGTTCATCAATCATGTCACGAGCATCAATCATTCACAAAAATTGAACTGGACTAGCCATTTAAAAATACAGAGAAGATCAGAGGCTAGGAATCCTGCAGCGAGTAACTCACCTCCTGACGCCCTAAAGCCTGTCCACCATTTACAAGACACAAGTCAGGAATGTGATGGAATACTCCCCACTTGCCTGGATGAGTACAATTCCAACAACACTCAAGAAGCTTCAGACTATTCAGGACAACGTAGCTCACCAGATTGGCACTAGATTCATAAACAGCCATTTCCTCTACCACCAACACTCAGTAGCAGCAACTTACAAAATGCACTGCAGAAATTCACCAAGGCTCCTTATGCAGCACCTTCCAAATCCATGACCACTGCCATTGGAAGGATAAGGGTAGTAGATACATGGAAACACCAACACATGCAAGATCCCCTCCAAGTTAGTCACATCTTATGACAATACTATGACTTTAAGAGGTGTTTTTTATCCTGTTTCTTTTTGGAGTGGTTTTGAGCCATTGGTACCAAGCTGTCTCCTCCATCCAATAATGTAAACAGCTTGTGAAGCCTTGGGCGTTTTTTAAAGTTAAAACAATGGAAGCAGCATGAATGGGTGCAGTCGGGCTCCCACAGAACCAGGGTTTTAGTTTAGCTTTCAGTAGTTGTTGGGGTCTTGAAGTTGGCTGTGGAAGCTGTTATATCTCTCTCAGCCACAGCAAAAGATGGAGTTCTCTCTCTGCCGCCAGCATCACATGTGAAACAATCTGTTTTACTGACTTTACCTTTGCCAAGGGTAGTTAATTAGTAGTTAATTAATCTACTATTCTTTAGGTTTTTTAATAGAGTTAACATATACCAATTCTTCTTTCTTATGTTTGAACTTAATTCAGGGTAAGAATAAAGTGCATTTTGCTTAAATCCAAGTACTATAACCAATGGAATTACATTTGGAACAAGCACCTTCTGCTTGCCTTTAAATAAAAGTTATGGTCTAGGCTATCTCCTCGATATATTTGATAGGGGTTTGGTCTGGTCCATTACAATCTGGACTTAGAACATAAAACAATACAGCACAGGAACAGATCCTTTGACCCACTATTTCTGTGCCGACCATGATGTCATTCTAAATAATCCCATCTGCCTGCACATGGTCTATTTATCCCTCTATTCCCTGCCTGTCCATGTGTCTATCTAAATGCCTCTTATATGTTGCTCTCATATCTGCTTCTACCACCTCCCCTGGTGGAGCATTCCAGGCACCTACCATCTTCTGTATTAAGACAAAACTTTTATTTCACATTTCCACCCTGGGAAAAAGATTCTGACTATTTACCATATCCAAACTTCTCATAATTTTATACACTTCTATCAGAATGCCCCTCAGCCTCCAGAGCTTAAGTGAAAATGTTTGTCCAATCACTCCTTATAGCTGACCTTCACAATCTACAACTCCTCCAATTTCTGTGTCATCAGTGCACTTACATTTTCACCTAAATCATTCATATTTATTCCAAAGAACATGACTGGTCACATATCTCCCAGTCAGAAAAACACCCCACCCACAACTACCCTGTGTTTTATAATGACCAAGTCAATTTTGCATTTAACTTAACAACTCACCATGAATCCCATTTGACTTAATCTTCTAGACAAGCCTATCATGAGGGACCTTGTCAAATGCTTCAGTAAGACCTATGTAGACAATGTCCACTGCTCAATCACACATCAATCATCTTCGTTACTTCCTCAAAAACGCCATCAAATTTGTGAAACAAGACTTCCCCCACACAAAGCCAAGCTGACTGTCTCTAATAAGTTCTATTCTTTTCCAAATTGAGTAAATCCTGTCCCCAGGAATCTTCTCCAACAATTTCCTTATCACTGGTGTAAGGCTCACCAGAATATAATTTCCTGGATTATCCCTGTTGTCCTTCTTAAACAAAGGAACAACATTGACTATTCTTCAGTTTTCTGGGAGTTTCCTTGTGGCTAAAAGGATACAAAGATCTCTGTCAAGGCTGCAGCAATCTCTTCCCTTGTTTCCCTCAGTATCCTGAGATAGATCCCATCAGGCCCTGGGGACTTATCTACCTTAATATTTTTCAAGACACCCAACACCTGTTCCTTCTTAATAACTTGGAAATACATCACCGTTCCTTCAGTGTCACGGGGTCAAAATCATGTAGCTCTCTCTTTAACAGCACTGTGTACCTATAACAAATAGACTGCAGCAGTTCAAGGAGACAGTTCACCACCAATCCCTCAAAGGACAAACAGATAGGGTAATAAATGCTGGGCCAGCCTGCAAAGCCACATCCCGTGAATGAATAAAATATAATTGGTTCCAATCCCCTGTTCTTTCCCTATAGCACTGCAAATTTCCTGTTTCAAAGTATTTATCAAAATCCTTTTTCTTTAGCATTCCTAATTCAATCTGCTTCATTAAATTTCCAAATGGTAACAGCTTGCTGCCTTAAAAGAAAACTATGCATTCACCCACCCTCCCACACCCCCAACTACCCACCACCTTCCTCTCCTTCCTCCCTTGTAGATTTCACAACTATCTTAAATATTTTCTATGTGATTTTTGAAAGTCTCGCTAGAGGAATCTGTTTCTTTTATCTACTTCATCATATTTTGGAACATCTCTATTAAACCTGCCCTCAATCTTCCTAGTTCTCCACTCTTTGCGTAATTAAAGTACCTCATCCCTCACAGCATTCTGTTAAATCTCATCTGCATTCTGTCCAAGACCTCGACATGCTTCCGAAAGACTGGTGTCCACAGTTGCACATAATACTCCACTGAGGCTTCAGACAGATTTATCACAACTTCCTTTGTTCTGTACTCTATACCCCTCATTATAAAAGCAAGAATCCTTACGCTTTTGTTTTAACAATTTACCCTCTAGCTCTCCTGATCATCCATTGTATATTGTCAACACTTCTTGGTTTATAGGCAGGGCCCAGGAAGAGTTAATATAGCCAAGCACGAGCATGTAAAAAACTTTTTCTCCCCTTCTAACTTTTGTCTCCTACACTGATGTTGGGGAACAAGTATTGTAGTTACAGAACACATTAATATTTTTATCTATTCCAGAGGTTCAATGTTTAGCATTTTCCACTTTAGCTCTCCACTTTAACTCCACTTTAACTCAATCCCAGACTAGGATTTTTCATTTAGGAGCTTTGAAGCAGAAATCCCAGTCAATAACTTCAATTCAGAAGAGGATGTATCAATGAGCAACTCATTGCACATTAAGGGAGAGAGCAGCACTCAGTACTAATAACTATCTACAAGCCATTAGTGGGCATGCTGAAAAAGTGGAGACTAAAACAATGTCAGGATATATTCTAGAAGATGGAAAATTTGTAAGAGCACATAAACTAATCAATCCTTTAAGTGCTTCCTAGCCCTCCCATGATTTCTGCCCCATTTTAAAACCAAGTTGCATTAACAGTGGCAGTGGAGAACTTAACCTCTTTTGATAGCCTGCTGAGTCACGATGTTATTCATCAACCGAGTTTGTCAGGGTAATGACAGCACACAGTTTTGAGCCTGCAATTTCCCACATCACAAAGGAAAATTAGAACTTGCAAGTGTGGAAATGATGGCATTTCCCATTGAGTCACAATGGACATTTCCTACAAATGGATAGAGACAGCTCTAGCTTTTTTCACAGTGGGAACCCCGGATTAGCTCTGGCTCAAACCAAAACAATGAAAATTCCACCTGTCTCCAACTAGAATAGGGTTATTTTAGATGAATTGTGAGTCTCGACACAAAGCCATATGTTTTGGTCTGAAATTTCCAAGCTCACCTAAGGAAGTCACAAAAAATGGCTGAAGCAATGTAAATGTCTTGTTGATACAGTGTAAGGGTGGATTAAACACCTAGTTATCTTAAAGGGTACTAGCCTCTAGAACGTAGAACAGGCCCTTCGGCCCACTATTTCTGCGCTGACCATGAAGCCTTTTTAAATTAATCCCATCTACCTGCACATGGTCCATTTCTTGCCTGGTCATGTATCTGCATAAATACCTTTTAAACATTGTTGTTGTATCTGCTTCTACCACCTCCCCTGGCATTATAGACTATAATGAAGGACCTTGTCAAATGCTTTAGTAAAGTCCAAGCAGACAACATCCACTGCCTTCTCCTCATCAATCATCTTCATCACTTTCACAAAAATTCAATCAGAGTTGTCAGACAAGAACTCTTCTACACAAAGCCATGCTGGCTACCTCTAATAAGTATATTTTTTTCCAAATGCGAGTAAATTCTGTCACTGAAAATCTTCTCCAATAACTTCCCTACCACTGATGTAAGGCTCACTGTCCTATAATTTCCAGGATTATCCCTGTTTTCTTTTTAACAAAGAAACAACATTGGCTAATCTCCAGTCTTCTGAAACCTCACCTGTGGGTAAAAAGGATATAAAGATGTTTTGTCAAGGGCCCAGCAATTTTCTCCCTTGCCGCCCTCAGTATCCTGGGATAGATCCCATCAGGCCCTGGGGACTTATCTACTTTAATATTTTTTCAAGACACCCAACACCTGTTATTTCTGAATATCAACATGCCTGAGAATATCTCCATACATCTCCATAATCTTACCATCATTCATATCTTTCTCCTTGGTGAAGGACTTAGTAAGGGCCCCACCCAGTTCCTCTGGCTCCACGCATAAATTCCCTCCTTTGTCCTGAGTAGACCTACCCTTTTCCGAGCTACGCTCTTGCACCTGATATCCATACAAAATACTTTGGCATTCTCTTTAATCCTGCTTGCCAAAGATGTTTCATGGCCCCTTTTAGCTCTTCTAATTCCTTGTTTAAGTCCTTTCCTGCTTTCTTTATATTCCTTTAGGGCCTTGTCTGATTTCAATCTCCCAAACCTTACATATGCTTCCTTTTTCTTTTTGATTAAACTTTATCTCTTATCATCCAGGGTTCCCAAATTTTGCCATCCTTATCTTTGATCCTCGTAAGTTCATGCTGGTCTTGAACTCTGATCAACTGGCCTTCAAAATACTCCCATTTGTCAGATATGAATTTACTCTGAAACGGCCACCTCTAATCTAATTTCTCTAGTTCCTGCCTAATTGTGTTGTAATTAGTCATTCCCCAATTTAACACTTGCACTTGAGGACCAGCCTTATCTTTAGAGTAGAATCCCTACAGTGTGGAAGCAGGCTATCTGGCCCATTGAGTTCACACCAACCCTCCGAAGAGCATCCTACCCTCACCCCAAGCTCCCTACCCTATCGCTGTAACCCCACATTTCCAATGGCTAAGGCACCTAGCCTATATGTCTCTAGACACTATGGGCAATTTATCATGCCCAATTCACCTAACCTGCACATCTTTGGGATGAAATTGCAGCATCCGGAGGAAACTCACACAGACAAGGGGAGAATGTGCAAATTCCCCATAGTCAGTTGTCCCAGGCTAGAATTGAACCCGGGTCCCTGGTGCTGTGAGGTGGCAGCACTAAACTCTGAGCCACTCTGCTGCCCATAACTATCTGAAACTATCTTAAAGCTTATGGAATTATTATCACTGCTCTCCAATGCTCCCCCACTGAAACTTCAATTACCTGGCCAGGGTCATTCCCCAGTACAAGGTCTAGTACCTCTTCTTGCCCAGTTGGGTTACCTACCTCTTCAAGAGACCCTCCTTGGTGCATTTAACAAATTCTGCCCCATTTAAGCCCCCGCCACTTAGGAAGTCCAAGTCAACATGAGGGAAGTTGAAATCACCCACCATGAAAATTTTTTCCAGGATCTGTCTTCATATCTATTCTTCTATTTCCCACTGGCTAACGGCAGGCCTATAATATAATCCCATCACAGTGATTGCACCTTTCTTTTGCCTGAGTTGCACACAGTTGGCATGGCTGGATAAGCCTTCCAAGATGTCCTCTATTATTGTAGCTGTGACATTCTCCTTAATCAGTAATACAACTCCCCCATTTCCTTTTACATCCCTGTCTAATTTTACATCCGTCTCTATCATACCTGAAACATCTAAACCCTGGAACACTGAGCTGCCAGTCCTGTCCTTTTCTCAACCAGCTTTCCGTAATGGTTACATCATCATAGCTCCATATATTCATCTGGACAGTAAGCTCATTTGCCTTACCTATTATACTCCTTACATTGAAATAAATACATTTCAGACTGCCAGTCCTGCCATATTAATTCATCTGGCCCTGCCTGTTCATTCTATTAGATTTACTTGAATTAACCTTTTTCTTCACTTCAATCACTATACATGTTGATCAACTGCTCTGGTTCCCAGCCCCTGCCACCCTGGTTTAAACCCTCTCGATTGGCACTAGCAAACCTCTCTGCCAGGATATTGGTTCCCCTCCAGTTTAGATGCAACCTGTCTTTTTTGTACAGGTCTCTCCTGCCCTGAAAGAGATCCCAATGATCCAGATACCTGAATCCCTCCCTCCTACACCAATTATTTAGCCACACATTCAACTAACTGTATTATCTTCCTATTTCAAGCCTCACTAGCACATGGCACAGGGAGCAATCCCAAAGATTACACCCCTAGAGGTCCTGTTTTTCAACTTTCTACCTAACTCCCTAAATTTCCTTTGGAGGACATTACCTCTCTCCTTGCCTTTGACTTTAGTACCAATATGGACCAAAATCTCTGGCTGGTATCATGTGCCCACTCAGAAACATCATTGGTCATGGCATCAGGGAGGCAACACACCATCTTGGAGTCTCACTCGTGACCACAGAAACTTTTATCTAATAGGAGATAGATTTGGAAATGATTGGTAGAGGTAAAGGACAGGATTTTTCAGATGACAGTGTTTCTGCGCTACCAGGCCTTGCCACTTGAGGAGATGGTGGAGAACATATTCCCACTCATCACTATCTGTCTGGGCCTTTTTCATCCTATTGTGAGCTGTCTTTTCCTTGGAACGAAAGGAAGAGATTGAAGGAGAAGGAAGTGGGGGTGGAGGGGGTTGAATGGCTGTTAGTGCTGATGGAGGTGGTCAGAAGGTAGCGAGGTGCTCTGAGGGACTGAGTAGGCAGTGCAGAGGCCAGGCAGGGTCAGTGGTGTGAGAGTTGGTGGTGTGGGGGTGGTGAGATTGGTAAAGGTGAACGAGGGAATACATTGAAAGCAAGGTTCAGAGTGGCAGAATGTGGCCATTGATGAGAGTTGGTTGCAGCAGCAGAGATAGACTAAGTGTGAGGCAGCAGAGAGAAAAGTGGACCTGACCAAGCAGGGAATATCCTAGACTTTCTCATGGCACCTCTGGCCATTCCTCCTCATTGTAGAAACCGCAGTGACTTGGGTGATCACCTGCCTGGGTCTGGTATTGCGGCCTCCTCTGCCGGAACTTTGAGAAGAGGAATGGCCCTTCCTCTACACCACACAGTCCACCAGGAACTTCAGCTCACATTCAGAGAATCGCAATGCCATCTTCCCCTTCTCCAGCATGTTTGGAGAAGATGTCCCATCACCAGGTGGGATAGTTTTGGAAGGCCAGTGCTCATCCAGCAATGCTGGCTTTTTAGCAGATATCCAGTGAGTGGCACGTTGTTTCAGGAACGGGGCATGGTAAGAAGGGAATAGAATCAGATGTGTGAGATGCCATAGGGGTGGCAGTTGATGAGTTCAGTTTGGTAAGATACAGCAAGAAATTTCACTCAGCCTCACGGTAAAAAACCCGCCAAAAAAACTTGACGCAACTGACCCTTAGCTAAAAGACAATTGCAATGTTCAGCCCATTATCCAACAATAATAATGTTATGATTGAATTCAATGTTAGGTTTGCAAAGGAGAAATGCAACACATAGCATTAAGATGCCCGATTTTGGTCAGACAAACTTTAATGGCCGTGTTTACTGAGACTCAGGAGCATGAATAATAGCAGTGAAGTCTCTGAAAGAAATTGGAATGAAAAATAATAATAAAAAACTAACAAACCCTTGAAATGAAAATAAAGAGAAAAACTGTATAGGTGAAGGCAAAATAAGACTGATTAATAAAGTAGATCTTTTTGAATTTTTACAATCCGTTTCATTTTACACATGGGCATACATTAAAAAAAGAGATGAGCATGTGCAGTCAGGATTTATTGTCAGATGTTTGGTGTCAGTAGATACTTAAAACTAAAAGAAAGGGCATAGAAAAATGGTATATATCCAGGGAATAGGAAAGCAATAAAGAACAACAAAAGAAAATATGTAAGGTAATAAAGGTTGCAAACAAGCTAAAAGAATCTTGTGAAGATTAACACAAAAAAACTTTTGCAATTACATTATAAGAAAGTGGTGTACCCTTTAAAAATAATTGTGGGTAATATTACAATTGAAAATAATGAAAGAGTAGATTTGATAAATAATTTGTGTGTTCACAGTAGCAGAAGAGGATAATATAGCTGACAATCTGGAGAAATTCATAATGAATCAAGGAATTCATTAAAGTTAATGTTAGCAAGAAAAAATATTAAAAAAAACACGAAAGACAAATGCCCAGGACCAAATACTTTAATGAAGGAAGGCGAAGAAATTACCAATGCTTTAACCATAATCTTATAAAGATCCCTTGATTCAGGAATTGTTTTTGGATTGGAAAACTTTAAATGTAACTCAGTTATTTAATAAACATCAGCTCAAGAAATCAGAAATTTATATTCCTGTTCATCCAACATCTCTTGTGGGGATAAATATTGGAATCCCTAATTAAAGGCCAAGGTCTAAAAATGTGTTTGCACCCATCTTCAGGTTTGTGAGATTGAAACTTGTAATCAGCCCCGAGTATAAAGTTTACGGTAATCAATGTCAGGGGGTGGGGCAAACAGCTTGCAATGTTGGGATACACTTCAGCTAGCCTCCAGCTCTTAAAGGCAGCCTATCCCTCTTACAGGAAGCTGCACTGGGTAACTGCAGGAAAATAGGCCACCAAGACACATTGAGGGCTCAGATGTACATGGTCTCAGCAATGCAGACATTAATCATGGAAGTGAAGAGGAGGAGAGGTGTCATGTGTCCCCAGGAGACCAGGAGGCCCTTGGGAAATGAATGGTAGCATTTTACTTTTGTTAAGGAACAGCAGTAGGCAGTCAAGGAGGACAATTCTAGGAATCAGGCTCCAAGAAACTACAGTGAAGGAAATAGTAATGAACTCATGTCGGTGGCTAAAATCATGAATGGGTCTTTACAGAACAGCACATACCAACCCCAGCACCATCTGCCCAATGCAGCATGCCGCAATCATTCATCATCACTTGAGACAGCCGAGCACTCGGGCTCAGACTTAATGTTCACATATTTCACCTCACTCTCATGGACCTTCCAATGAGGCCACTTTTTTGCTTCCTCGACATGCAAGGAGCTCATGTATTTAGCTATGGCAGACACATCAACCCCAGTGCAACACAATCACTGGTATTCTGCTCTCTTTCCCACAGGCCAATGGACATGAAATACAAGGGAAATGGAGAGAATTGGGTGGGTCACCTAGATACATTGAGGGCTCATTGTACATGAATTTCATGAAGGAGCCAAAAGCATCCAAGAGTACTCAGGATGGCAGTAAGTCACTATGATGACACCAAAATACTGCAGATGCTGCAAATCCGAAATAGAAATGGAAAATACCTGAAATACCGTACTGAGTAGATCAGGCAGCATCTAATAGACAGAAATGATAGCTAATGTTTCAGGGCTATGTGGTTTCATCAGATAGTATATGACTGATTTATTCCTCTTCTTGAGTTGCACTTCACCCTCATCCTGCCATATGGCATGATGTGTACGTTGCAGATAGTGTGACCATGAGCATATCCCATTACTCCAACATGCACCTTCAGGTGTTATGGCTTCAGAAAGCCAGGAGAGTGGCTGTCTTGAGACCAACACCCCATACCTGATGAGGAGGCACTGTCACTTGTTAGGATGCTCACCAGCACCAGCTCACACACGGAGCCTGCATGAACCTCAGGGACTATACAGAGCTGCGGTCTGCATGTCACTAAGTGAGTCATTGTGTGTAAGAGGGCTGCTACCAGGCCTGGGGTGAGAGGCTAATTTGTGCCCAAGCTTACCAGAGGGTGTGAGCACAGTTGAGTTCGATTGCAGGACACTTAGATGAGGACTACATTGGGGCAGCAAAACGTTATCCTCTTTCTGTTCTAGCCCTCTAGATATAAAGTCTAATGTTCTGTTAATCTGTTTGATTATTTTTGAACCTATTCGCAGTTTAGTGATCTGTGTAGAAATCACTTTAAATATCCACTGTTACTGTCTTTATACCAGGAATATCAGCCCCTCAAGTCTGTTCTGTCAGTCATTGAGTTCATTGTGATCTGCAATATAACTCCATGTATCTGTCATTTCTTCGTATCCTTTAACACCTCTGAACAACAAAAATCTATAAAATCTATAAAAGTTTTTAATTGATCTACTTTCAATTGCCAGTTTGTGGAAGAGAGTTCCAAGTTTTTACCACCTATTTGATATAGCAATATTCTTAATTTTATTCAGTAAAAGATCTGGCTCTGTTTTTTAGAATATGTTCCTTAATCCTAAACTCTTCAATCAAACCTCTAACTGCCCTAGGGATAGTAGGAACTGCCGATGCTGAACTCTGACATAACAAGGTGTGGAGCTGGATGAACACAGCAGACCAGGCAGCATCAGGGGAGCAGGAAAGCTGATGTTTCGGGTCTGGACCCTTCTTCAGAAAATTACAATCCCAGTTTTTTGCAATCTTGAAATGTAACCCTTGGAGTCCTGATACCATTTTGGTAACCCTTCCCATAATTACCTCCAAAGGTCAAAGTGTCCGTCCTATGGTGAAGTATCCACATCTCTTTATATTACTTCAAGTGGGATCTAACCATGGCTTTATATATTTGGAATATGACTTTTAGCCCTTGTATTCTACTCCTGTGAATATAAGGGCTAAAATTCCAATTATTTTCTGGATATTGTTATTGAGGTCATTAATAAATTTAATGGATAATTGAGGCCCCAGCATTACTTTAACTAGCAGTCTCTTCTGTGAACTCTTATCAAATGCCCTTAGGTAGTTTGTATCAACTGCATCTGCAAGAGGTATGGGAGCTGTCATTACAGCCTACAACATCACCAACAAACAGAACAGAGGCTGTAGAGAAGTGAGTCTGTGAAGAGACAGAAAGAGGGGATTATCCACCAATCACAGGTTTTCTGAGGGCACTTTGATACTTTCATCTGAGTCAGGAGCAAGGCTTGAGGTGGCTAAAGTTCACCATGGAGATGGTTACAGAACTCTGCCACCTCCTTCACTATGACCTGAAACCTGACATCAGATGAGGATGATGCTGCCAATGGCTGTAAATATCACATGGTAGTTCCATGTAAGTATATCTGAAGGGGAAAACGTACCCAACATTTCCCCATCCAATACCTACTGATGCATCCAGGAGGTGATGGCAATCCTAAGTATGAAAATAATTGATCATATTCTTTTAAAGCAAGAAGAAGCAAATAAAGAGGCATGTCGATCAGCTAGGCTGGGGAGATTTCAGATGTTGCATTGCACACCTATTGCATGCACCTGGCTCTGAGGTCCAATCTGCCCCCCATGCCATGTCAACAGTAAGAGGTAAAGAAACCACAAAATCTATCATTCCATCTAAACGCAGTTCATCTATGACCGTCCACAGTATAAAATGTTGGTGGACACTCACTATCCTGGCACCTGCCAAGATGTCTACTCTGAGGCAATGTGTTGTCTTTCAATCTCGAAGAACAACCATAGAGGCCATGCATCAAACTTTTTTCGTTGGCTATGAAGCACATTGGAACAACATAAGGTTTTGAAAATGCTATTTAAATGCAAGTCATTCTTTGCTATTCTTGAAAAGACGGATAGCTTTTGTGAATTACCTGGGATATTGGGGAGCTATCATTTCCTTTTGCTTTCTCCATGGTAACGCACCAGCCAATGAGACATGATTTGCCAACTAATTTGCACTGTTTCCTCACTCACATAAATTGTTGCGATAGTTTGATATGTGTCATTTTTTGTATTTGTCTTATTGAGCACAAGACGATTGGATTTCCGACTCATTGAAGATAATGGATAGACACTTGGACTGGTTCTAAAGGAGGTGGGCAACCCACTCAGCTAAGTTATTAGTCAAGAAGCGAGGATCAAGTTTACCCCAATATTTAGTGCGAGGGGCAGAAAATGAAATTTCAACTCTGGGCAATGAGAAATTAGATCCTTTCCAATTGCCAGCACCATGTTATCTGTTGTTGTGGCACTGCAGTGACACAAGTTTAAGTTGGCAGAAAAGGTCACTATTTAAATGCAAACTTTCCCCAGAGAAATCAAATTGAACTGTTTGTTAAAGACTTAAATATTTAAAAGTGTACACATGAATTAATCAAGAAAGGCCAGCCCTAGCGTGCATTGAATATATGATTCCATTATTGCTCTTTACTAACACAATGAACCCACACCTCGCTGGTTCAACAGCAATGAAACAATTACTAAGATTTGGCTCCTCATCAAAAAGCCACATTCAGGAAGATAATCCAGAACAAGATAAACTCAATGGTGATGTTCAACATAGATGTGAATGACTAGTGCCACATCTTGCAAAAAAAACCTATTATAATAAAACAAGGCACTAAACACTTGGGAGTTTCCTGATCACTTAACCTCACCAGTTAAGTACTGTTTAACGAGGCATGAAATTGCAGCCCAGAGTGTTCTATTGTTAATATACTTTCCAAAATGTCGAGCTGACATATTCTTCAACATGCTTTATGAAGGTATCAAATTTTGTGACTTGTGTCTTTTTAAAACAAAACATATTCTGAATATCTTGAAAATATAAAAGCAATAAATTATTATCGGCAATGTTTTCCTACAAGCAACTGACATGCTCATATCTCTATTATTTTAAGAGATGTTAACGCCTCTTAAATTAGGACCAAGTGGAGTTTTGTATGAGTGCTTTAAGCATATATGCAGTAACATCATTGATAGTAATTTCTACTCCACATATCCTATTTTTTAAACAGAGTACCTTACTACATATCCAGGCTTCACTAGTATGAGGGGCAAAGCATTGCCAAATCCTACAGAGTAAGACATTCTTAAAAGGATGCTTCTTTATACCAACATTTTTCTCACTGTGATATATCTCTCACTGTGTTACTTTGAGGGATGCGTTATGTACCACAGTTGCAATGATTGTGTGTAGAGTAATCAACCAGTTACAATAAGGGTTATACAGTAACCTCACAGTGGCATTGAAGGATATACAGTAATCACTGTGTTACAATGATGGGTGGTCAGTAATCATTCTGTTACAATGATGGGTATACAGTAGTCACTATCATATTGAAGGGCATACATTAATCATTGTTACAATGATTGTGTGTACAGTAATCACTGTGTTATAATGATGGGTGTTCAGTTATCATTCTGTTACAATGATGGGTATACAGTAGTCACTATCATATTGAAGGGCACACAGTAACCGCTACCACAATGATGTGTGTACAGTTATCACTGTGAGAGTCATACAGTAATCACCGTGTCACAGTGAAGGGTGCATGGTAATGACTTGTGTTACAACCATGAGTAGTCAGCTATCATCCTCTTACAATGATGGGTATATGCAGTAGTCACCACATCACAGCGAAGGGTATATAGTAAACATTGTTACAATGATGTGTGTACAGTAATCACTGTGTTATAATGAAGGTTAAACATTAATCACTCTGTCAAAGTAGAGTGCACAGCAACCACTGTGTCACAGTGAAGAAGGCATTTGGATGGGTACGTAAATAGGAAAGGTTTAGAGGAATATGGGCCAAATGCTGGCAAATGGGACTAGATTAATTTAGGGCATCTGGTCGGCATGGAAAAGTTGGACTAAAGTGTCTGTTTCCGTGCTGTGTACAATATTATAATTAAGTGTGTCACTAATCACAGTGTTGCAATATGGAGATATGCCATCTATCACTGCAGGGTAATCCCTTCAAAATGGGAAGTTTCAGATCAGATGGCAAGCAAAAAATAATAAAAATTGGAACTTCAAGCCCAAATCATATCCAATTTCCCCTCAATTCCAGTTTTAGCAGGGCTGAGATTAGGGACAAGTAATCATCTTACTCCCAGGAGGTTCGACAATTATTTTAATATTATGAAACTAGGTGCCTCTTACTTAAGCACAGTTTTAAATTTAACCCTGGCTGGGTGAGTTTCCTGGGCCCAGATAAACTCACAGCTAAAGAGTTTCAAGGGCTGTTGGATTCATGAGATAGATGCTACTATGTAGCCACCAGTTTACTGTATATAGCATATATCAAATTTATATCAGAGCACTGCAGTGATGGCTCTAGTTCCAAACCCAAACTGGCTTATTTACAATACTTCAAAACGCCTGAGATTTCACTGAATTTTTCATATGCACATACATAATCTCAGGCCAGGTCTTTTCTCTGGAAGCTTCTCTTTTTAATTAGCACTTTAGCTCCAGCCACAAGTTTAACCAATCCAGCACAGTGAACAATAATCAGTTACTGGAATAACATAATCAAACACAAATCAAGCAAACTATTGAACTACAGATCATTTCTACCTACATGCTGGATCAATTTATCTAGGACATCCACCAAGTTCCTTTTAATCTTCCTCCAAAACTCTTCTGTCCCTCTGTAAGAATTTTCCTGGTGCCAATGGGACTCTTCCAGTTTTCTCCCCATGCTGATCCTTCCTCCTTTCTCTCCTCCATGCCACCCACCCACACCTGGGTTTCAAAAGACCCTTCCACCTGACAACCACCCAATTTCAGTCTGGCTGGCTAAGTTCAGAAAACAGAGAATAAAGTGCTACTGAGGTTCACTAGGTGCACTAGGATTTAGGGAAAACCTGTCCTTCTGGGTATCCCAACCTCAAAGTATCACTATTCCTGCATTCTCCCCAGCCCCACAGCCCTAATTTAATGTCCAGCTCGTCCTGCTCCTGAAGAGTGTATCTAGTTCCATGTGTTACCATTTCAACTGTTTCTGTTTTCAATATAACTGCAATCTACAATATACAGGTAGATGCCTAAGTTATATTACTTTTTGCAAACAAAAACAATTGCAAATTGCAAATTAAGCAACAAAGAGTTCTATGCATTATACAGGATGTCATGCGGGCAATTAATATATGACCTTGGAAGAGATCAACCTGTACTATTCCACGTCCTCCTAACACTGGAAAATAAGGTTAGAAGTGCGCAGAAAGACTACTGGATTGCTTAAGTCCTTCTAAACTGCTGGATAGAGAAGTGAAAGCAAATTCAAAGCAGCATTCAACAGGGAATTTGATAAATACTCAAAGGAAAAATGTTTGCAGGGCCATGAGGAAAGAGCAGGGGATTGGAGCTAATTCAATGGTTTAACCAAGGAGCCATAAATGGCAAAATGGGCTAAATGGCCAAATTTCCATGATAAAATATGGTTTTGCATTGGTCAGGAGCTGGCAGTGGATTTGAAATATGAGATGAAGGCAATCCTAAAAACAAATTGCATTTACATGTCATCTTTAACATAGGAAAACATCCCCAGGGACTTTATTGGTCGAGTAATTGCGTGGGGTCGAGAATGAAATTGGTCACCAGGGATAGCAGCTTGTAGTACCAACGTAGTTATATTCTTAATGTTTTGTTTGAAGAAATTGTACTTCATCCACAATTAGAAGTTGGACAAGCCATCTAACCACTCAGCAACATGAAGGATTTAGGAGGCAGTTGTGAGGTAGACATTAAACTGTCCCCAAATTTGCCCTTAGATAAATGTAAAAAAATCCTGTGAAATGATTTTAAAAAACGGCAGGGGGTTTCCTCTCTGTGTCTTCTGCAACATCAATCTGTCAGCTAACATCAATCAAACAAGCTATCTAATTCATTTATTTTATCTTTGCTTGTAAGTACTTGAACGTGCAAATTGGCTGCATTGTATTCCTACTCTACAACACTTTTTAGAAAATTCATTCATGGGATATAGGTGAGTCAGCTGGGACAACATAAGTGCCCAGTAAAATAATTCTACAGAGACCAGTACCCTGTCACCAGATCATCCTTTATTTACATGTAGAGAGTCCTTGACAGTAATCAAGCTCCATCAGACAGCTTGCAGACTTCCTACAGACAAAGGGGGTGGCCATGGGTACCTGCATGGGCCCAAGCTATGCCTGCCTCTTTGAAGGTTACGTGGAACAATCCCTCTTCCATACTTACACTGGCCCTAAACCCCACCTCTTCCTCCATTACATTGATGACTGTATCAGCGCCACCTCGTGCTCCCACGAGGAGCTCGAACAGTTCATCCACTTCATCAACACCTTCCACCCCAACCTTAAGTTCACCTGGACCATCTCTAACACCTCCCTCACCTTCCTGGACCTCTCTGTCTCCATCTCGGGCAACCACCTAGAAACCAATATCCATTTCAAGCCCACCAACTCCCACAGCTACCTAGAATACACTTCCTCCCACCCACCTTCCTGCAAAAATGCCATCCCCTATTCCCAATTCCTTCGCCTCCGCCGCATCTACTCCCAGGATGAGGCATTCCACTCCCGTACACCTCAGATGTCCTCGTTTTTCAAGGACCGCAACGTCCCCCCCTCAGTGGTCGAGAACGCCCTCGACCATGTCTCCCGCAACTCATCCCTCACACCCCGTCCCCGCAATAACAACCAAAAAAGAATCCCCCTCGTCCTCACGTACCACCCCACCAACCTCCGGATCCAACGCATCATCCTCCAACACTTCCGCCATCTGCAATCCGACCCCACCACCAAAGACATTTTTCCCTCCCCATCCTTATCTGCTTTCCGGAGGGACCACTCTCTCCGTGACTCCCTTGTCCACTCCACACTCCCCTCCAGCCCCACCACACCCAGCACTTTTCCCTGCAACCGCAGGAAGTGCTACACCTGCTCCCACACCTCCTCCCTCACCCCCATCCCAGGCCCCAAGAAGACTTTCCACATCAACAGATGCTCACCTGCACATCTGCTAATGTGGTATACTGTATCCGCTGTATCCGTTGTGGCCTCCTCTACACCGGGGAAACCAAGCGGAGGCTTGGAGACTGCTTTGCAGAACACCTACGCTCGGTTCGCAATAAACAACTGCACCTCCCAGTCGTGAACCATTTCAACTCCCCCTCCCATTCCTCGGAAGACATGTCCATCCTGGGCCTCCTGCAGTGCCACAACGATGCCACCCGAAGGTTGCAGGAACAGCAACTCATATTCCACTTGGGAACCCTGCAGCCCAGGGTATCAATGTGGATTTCACAAGCTTCAAAATCTCCTGTCCCCCTACCACATCCCAAAACCAGCCCAGCTCGTCCCCGCCTCCCTAACCTGTTCTTCCTCCCACCTATCCCCTCCTCCCACCTCAAGCCACACCCCCATTTCCTACCTACTAACCTCATCCCGCCCCCTTGACCTGTCCGTCCTCCCTGGACTGACCTATCTCCTCCCTACCTCCCCACCTACGCTCACCTTTACTGGCTCCATCCCCGCCTCTTTGACCTGTCTGTTTCCTCTCCACCTACCTTCTTCTCTTTCCATCTTCTATCCGCCTCCCCCTCACTCCCTATTTATTTCACCCTCTTCCCCTCCCCCATTTCTGATGAAGGGTCTAGGCCCGAAACGTCAGCCTTCCTGCTCCTATGATGCTGCTTGACCTGCTGTGTTCATCCAGCTCTACACCTTGTTATCTCAGGATATTTGACACTCCTGCTCATATCTGTCATGATGTGGAGGTGACAGTGTTGGACTGGGGTGAACAAGGTCAAAAATCACACAACATTAGGTTACAGTCCAACAGGTTTATTTGAAGACACAAGCTTTTGGAGTCTCACTCCTTCTTCAGGTGTCAGTGCGACAGGTCGTTTCATGTCGCCTCTGTGATCCATCTTGGAACATGAAGCCACCAAAGGCAGTTTTACTTTTCTGTGAGATAGCAAGAACTGCAGATGGTGGAGTCAGAGACAACACAGAATGGACCTGGAGAAACACAGCAGGCCAGGCTGCTGTACAAGGGTCCTGACACGAATTGTCAACTTTCCTGCTCCTCTGATGCTGCCTGGCCTGCTGTGTTCCTCCAGCTCCATACTGTGTTGTTTCTTTACTTTTCTGTGGTGCAATGCAGAAATTATACAGCACAATCTACAAACCTTCCACAGAGCTGTTACCAAACAATTATTTTTTTTTTCACTGGTGCATTCTCTTGGCAGTTCCTAAACTCTTAATTAGATTTCTGATAATCAAGCACACTCAGAGAACTCACAGACAATTCAGCTAATTAACAACCTACCAATAAATTAGTTTTAACTTTCAATTCCTTCTTTAATTATCACAGGTACATTCCCACAGCCACTGGTGGGGAGTAACCATACTTCACAGCAATAATAATCTTTTGTGTAAAACTTTACCTACTTAAGAGGACAGCCCTACCATGTCCTTATTGAATGTCTTCTTGCAAGTCTTGCTACAATTTTACAATGCATCGATAAGAGTACATTGGTGTACAGTGTACAGTTTTGCACCCCTTGCTTAAGGAGAGATATAATTGTGTTGGAAGCTTCACAGAATGCTTACTAAGCTGATTCCTGGAATGAAGAAATTGCCACATAAGGACAAATTGTGCATACACTCATTGGATTCAGAAGAATAAGATGTGACCGTATTGAAACAAGTAAACTTTTGACAGGTCTTGATAGATCAGATGCTGAGATCTTTTTGCCTCACAGAGGAATCAAAACAGGGGCACAGTTAATAATTAAGAGGTATCACATTTAAGGTAGAGATGGGTAGGAATTTCTTCTATCAGTGTGTTCTTATCTTTGGAATTCTCTTCCTAAGAAAGCAGTGGAGGTTGAGTCACTCAATATATTCAATTTTGGCAGATTTTTGATCTATAATGGTGTCAAGAGTTATGGTGGGGGTAGGGGTTGCGGAGGGAAGCAGGCAAGTAGCATTATGAGGCCACAATCAGATCTGACCATGTATATGGCTGGTAATACTATAGCAATTCTGTTGTGCAGATTCTACCTACACAGTTGACATCTTCTTGAACAGATACACGAAGATGGGAAAAATCCCTGATGTGTCCAATTTCTTTGCAACAGAAAGTTGAAAAAGGTCAACTTTTCAGACAGGATATTCTGCAAGCAATCCTCCTGGAATTGTGGTTGTTGTGAAACTGACAGCCAGAAACTTATAAGTACCCAAGGCGTATGATATTCAAGAACATAAATGCCTGTTTGAGGACTCCCATTTCAATTTCAGCAAATAACACAGAATTAAGTCAGCATTTTTCAGGCCTACAGCAGCCTAACCACTGAAATAAAGGGACCACTGGAGATGTCCAAAGAATAGGAAAGGTTTTATTCCTTTTTTATGCAGCTTAATGCGTGTGAATTCTGTCCATCCTGAAACTACAGCAGTTTCATGGTCCGCTGCTTGTCAGCCCTTAAATTCTATGTCCCATTTAATTTCCCTACTACCTGTGGATTAATTAAGCATCTGAATCAGAAAATTTCAGGAGGGTATTGACCACTGAGCTGTGCCAGGATACTAGAGTGTGGTCAGCAGGTAAATGGTATTCAGTATATGAGGCGAGATCCAGTAGTCTTTGAACCTCCACCTTCAGGCACTCATTGCAGATATGTGCCCATTTCCACATGACATTAATTTCCTGGTCTAAACTCCATGTCATGTAATATTAGATATTGAAGTCTTCTTTAGATTTGCCATTGTACATTTTCTTTCCTCACGATCATATCTGCTTAACGCTTCACTGGTGATTAGAGCTAAAATTTGAAGTAATCTTGAGTGATTCATCCAAGTGAATCTTCAGTTCATCTGCTTACTGAAGTGATCACCTTCCCCCACACATTCTCTATTCCTGAACTGGAAATTCACCATGCAAGAAACTATGGGAATAAGTGCAGAAAGATCGCGTGCAAATACCGTTCTTCACTTCAATTTGTCTGACATTTACAATGGATAATCAGTACTATATCACGTTGCAATACTCCTGTCCTACGCCATTTCTCTTTTTTGACCAATAATGTTCTCGGAAATGTAATGATCCAAGGCCCTGCAGAGCCAAGAAGCAGGCCGAAGCCTGCAACTGGTGTGACACTGTCCAAAATCCGACACCATCTTGCTTTGCCTTCAGATAAACCAATTAAACCTTAACACAAGACAAAACAAAAACAATTACTCACCTCCCGCCATTCTTTACTGCCAATTCCTTGAATAAAAAGCACAACAACTGCAAAAAAAGAAGAGTAAAAGATTGTAAAATCATTGTGAAGTGATGGACTAAAAGTCAAAGTTATTCTACAAATCTGTGAAGGTTCCGACAGCAGGAGAAGAAGGGCTCACAATATTCACACAGGAAGTGGCCCTGCTGTTTTTTGGCTTTGTGAGCTCAACAGGACTAATTTAACGCATTGAACCAATGCAGAGCACAGCATCGCCCAACATTTAATGGTTGTGTAAATGTCAGGGATGAATATTTTCTGAGGATAGAATAACTTGATGGACGCTTAGATCCACTGTTCACTGAGTTAAATGATTGGGTCAGTCCACCACAGATTCTGAATGCCTGCCAGTGGAAGGAGCATGGGGCTCTCAACATGCTGTTGGTGGAAATGAAGCATATCAAGTCCTCAAAAGAGACAAGGGTGTTTCAGCTCTGAAGAGGGGTTAGTTAGACTGGGGTTGTTTTCCTCAGAGCAGAGAAGACTGAGGGAGGACATGATTGAGATATATAAGATTATGAGGGGTATGTACAGAATGAGCAGAGTAGCTAATCACAAGAGAGCATAGTTTTAGGGTAAGGGGCAGGAAATTCACAGGGGATTTGAGAAAAAAACTTTTTCACTCAGTGGCTAGTGGAAATCTGGAATACGTTGCCTGGGAAGGTAGTGGAGGCCAGAAACCATAAAACCTTTAAAAAATATTTAGATAAGCACTTCAAATATCATAAATTTCAAGGATATGGGACAAGTGCAGGAAATTGGGATCAATGAACTTTTCGTGGTAGTTATATTGGTGAAGTCTCAATGGGCCTTTTCTGTGCTGTATGAATCTATTGATGTATTAATCAGTGAATCTATGAATCTAGTCAGGAAGAAATGTTTAAACTTAGTAGAGGGGTCAATAACCAGAGGGCATAGAAGGAAGTTTTCTTTTACCCAGAGGGTGGTGGATATATGGAACTCACTATCTGAAAACGTGGGAGAGGCAGGACCCATCACAATATTTAAGATGTAATTAGATGATCACTTGAAGCATAATGGCATACAAGGCTCCAATCCATGTGCTGTAACATGGGACCACAGTAGATAGGTGTTTGATTACCAGTGTGGTCATGATGGGCCAAAGGGCCTTTTTCCATGGTGGAAAACTCATTAAGTCGAAAGAAAGAAAATATTTTTAATGCAATACAGTTAGTTTGTGGCACATCCTGTTTCCAAAAGGGACTCACAGTCTGACCTGCACAGATTAGAAGGTCTCCCTTTTAAGGATTAATTGCTCAAACACACTTTACAGTCTCATCTCCTCCATCTTTCACAAGTTTCAGTTCATCAAGCTTTCAAAGTCCTGCACATCCACCACTTCCATCTTTTCTGAGTACCACTCATTCACACCACCCAGTGCATTCATCTTAAGGGCCTTCCCATTGGCTTTGCAGCTTTCTACAGATCCCTGCCATGTTTTCTGATCAATTTTCTCCAAATGCATGTAGTTGCTGTGGCCCTGACTCCAGATTACTGACCGTACCTGCCACCATGTACTCGCTGTGATATTATATGCTGATAACTGCTGCTATTTCTCCCAATTAAGGAAATTAAACAGAATTAAGAAAACAATTTCAACCATCAACTGACAATGGTGAAGTATGATCTAGCTTTGCGTCCCCTTTTGCCTTATGGTGAATATCAATGCTGTGGAGCAGATGTGACCAAACTCAGCTGAGGTGTTTTTCCAAAGAGTTTAGCAAAAGGACATTGCTGGGTTAATGGATTTACTTGGAGTCGATGGCTCTTTTAAACACTTTAACTATTGCATCAAGAAAGGGCAGCAGCCCAGTAAATCAGTTGCTTCAAACAAGGGGCCGTTTCCCAACTTCAAGTGTTTCTGGTTATGCATCTTATTTGCCAGAAGCAGAAATACAGTGCCCAAGGCAAACTTTTGGAGAAAGATGCAGAGAGCGCTTGACTTTTCTGTACATCTACTCAGTGGATGAGGCTAACGGCCAAATGCAAAATTACTCCTATCATTTAGGGAAGGGGCACAAGTAGACATCATCATTAGGAGCAGGAGTAGGTCACTCAACCCTTTGATACTACTCTGTCATTCAATAAGATCATGGCCAATCTGGCTACTCTACATTCCCACCCACTGCTAATAATCTTTCACCACATTACTGACCAAGAATCAGAACCTCCGCCTTAAATATTCAAATGCTCTGCCTCCATCTCCTTTTGAGGAAGAGATTTCCAAAGACTTATGAATCTCTCTGAGAAAACAAAACTTTTCTTGATTTTGCCTGAAATTGTTGACCTCCTATTTCTAAATATTAACTCCTGGTTCTGAATTCTCCCACAAAAGGAAACATCCTTTCTACATCCAATCTGTTAAGACTCTCAGAATCTAATACATTTCAATCAAGTCACCTCTTACTTTTTTCTTTAAAAACTCCAGCATATCCAAACTTTCCACATAAGACAACCCATCCATTCCATGATATTAATCTAATAAACATTGCACCTTCAAGTCTTCAAATTTAACTGAATCCCCTTATATGAGAAGGTCTTGAGGTTCTTGATTGTGAGATATGTTTCTGACTTTTGGGTTTTGCTTCTGAACTTGTAAGAGGGGTAAAGGATGGTGGTACACCTTCACAAATTGTTCCTCTCTCTCTTTGGGCTCTATCTCCACCTATTGTTTACTCCTTACCCCCTCCCCCACCCTATTTTTGGCATAAAAAAGAACTTTTTCCAAGCTACCATCAGTTCTGAGAAAGGATCACTAGACCTGAAACAGAGATAGTAGGAACTGCAGATGCTGGAGAATCTGAGATAACAAGGTGCAGAGCTGGATGAACACAGCAGGCCAAGCAGCATCATAGGAGCAGGAAGGCTGACGTTTCGAGGGTCTAGGCCTGAAACATCAGCCTTCCTGCTCCTATGATGCTGCTTGGCCTGCTGTGTTCATCC
>NC_063347.1:14637797-14745983 GCF_021869965.1 Rhincodon typus
GATGCTGCTTGGCCTGCTGTGTTCATCCAGCTCTACACCTTGTTATCTCAGATTCTCCAGCATCGGCAATTCCTACTATCTCTGAATCGATATTTCACAGGGTTAGCTTGTTGGCCCTGGAGGAAACAGTTCAGTTTCTCTTGGCCCACGAGCTGTGCTCCAAAGGCATTTTGCATCAAACACTTTTCACACCCTGTGACTGGCTGGGATTTCTGAGGCCTCAGTAACTCTGACAAAATTAACTCTAAGGCAAATAGTTTATTAATCTAGAGGCATGCAGGCTCTGAAAAATATTTCAATGACCAACCAGCTTCCCAGGGAACAGATTAGTCCACTGCCTTCCAGTTCTGCCTCTGTTAAAACAAGGGTCTGCGAGAGATTGGCAATCATTTTAGGTTTCAAGTTTGTAAAATTCTAACATCCCACCCTAGTTAACCACAACCTGACTCACCATTGATTTGAGGGGGACTGAGTTTAAAATCACCCCAGTACCTGGAAGGCTGCTACGCATAACCTTTAAACCCTGTTAACAAATTTATTTTGTTAGACTCTTACCAGGATCTGACTTTGAGAAGGTGTCCACATCAAGTAGGTTCCTATGAAAATAGAAAGGAATAATCAAAAAAACATTGAAACATACTATCAGTTCCACAGTCCTCTATGAATGGGCATCCAAATATATTTTTGTGCTATCGGTACAGTGCATGCATTTCCAAAACTAAGCTTGGAATAAGGATAGGGTATTCAACTCAAAGCCTTTTTTGTTGAAGAGGTCACATGCAATCTATCCTAACAGAGATTCTATCCCACCCGTTTCATCTCACTCATCAATAATATCAAACAAACGTTCTGAAAATGAACAACAAAAACAGAAGTTGCTGGTAAAGCTCAGCAGGTCTAGCAGCATCTGTGAAGACAAATCAGAGTTAACATTTCGGGTCCGGTGACCCTAGGAACCTAGCTACCATCAGTTCTGAGGAAGGGTCACTCGACCTGAAACGTTAACTGTGACTTTTCTTCACAGATGCTGCCGGGCCTACTGAGCTTTTCCATCAACTTCCGTTTTGTTCTTGATTCATAACATCTGCAGTTCTTTTGGTTTTTGTTCTGAAAATGATTATTTCTCTAACGCTCACTTGCATTCCTAGTGTGATGATTCACTTTCAGCATTGGCAGCTCTGTTTTGGTGCTTCAGTCTTGTCAACTGCCCAGCCAGACTTCTCTGACGCAGTAGAGAGGGGGCCAAAGAAAGGAGCAAAAGCTGCAAGCAGCAGTCTGTTGATATTTATAGAGATGTTGAAACCTATTAGTGGATCCCAACAAAAACATGGGGCAGAATCTAAGATATTTAATGGGAGGGTAGGATGACAGGTGAGCTCCCTGCCATTTTCTCACCTCCACCCCTGTGGAAACTGTGGTGGGAAGGCCACCAACTCAGGCACACAACTGGGCAATTAATGCCTACTTAACAGCCTCACCCAGGGCCACTTGTATTAACCCAACCGCAGGCAGAAAATTCACTTTGCAGGGAGCACATTTTTACTCATGAATTTGGTTGTGACTGTGGGGTCAACCTTGATACCTCTGTCATGATGGAAGTCCCATATTGTGGATTAAAGAGGCCAAGGATAAACAGAAGTTTTTAGTTGCGTGGAATCCCCATAAACCAGGAGGAGCAGGCATTCTGTCTTCCCCTGCTCCAGCCTTATCATCACCAGAGTCTTCAAACAAACCCTTTCCTGGGACTTAGCAAACCAGGAACAATTCCTTTGGGTTCACTGCTCAATGTTTAGGTGGGAGACTGCACTTAATATAGCTCAGGTCTCAAGCTAAGCTCCCATGAGGAAGCCTCCCCTCCGTCGCCCTGCATCCCCACCCGACTTTAATGTGCTCGAAGTTAAAGCTGTTGGAAATATCACAGGAAAAATAATTTAACAATGTTAGAACTTACATTATAACAAACATTGTTTGTTGTGTCCCTCTTGTATTATCTCCATTTTGTATCCTCTATCGCATACCATTCACCATTGCCATATCTAACACATCCTGTATGTTCACCAGATACCTGGCGTAATCTTAATTTTAAAAATTCAGAAAAGCAATATAGAAATAGGACTCGGCACTGGGAATGATTGTCACATCTGCCTCTTATATTTTTTATTTTAATCCATCAAGCTGGTGATGCTCATATCTGGCCTGCCATATACCAGTTTGTGATCTTTAATTCCCTGGCAAAAACTACTGTTCTTTCCCAAATCCCTCTGTATTCATTACTAAAATTCCTGCTTAAAATTCTTACTTTCTTTGCTTTCCCCAGGTGACTAAGCTTTAATGATCTCTGGATGTTACATTCTGAACTAATAGCATTCATAACTAGCACAATGCAGCAACTTCAGGGATATTTCATACTTTCTTATAAGCCTGAGCACCACTCTTAACATAATTGCCGTTGCATTTTTATTGTAACAATTTAATCTCAAAAACTCCTTGAATATTTTCTTCATTCTACACAGTAGGGACATAAGCATTGTGATTGGAAGACCGTTATAGCATTAGACCCTCTTGAATATAGTGCTTTCTGCAGGAGATTGAAATGAGATTTCTTGCAGCTTTCTGGATGTGACCATGGCAGGGGGGAGCATCTCTCCATGAGAAGGTAATAGAAATCATAAACTTCAAGACAAAGGATTTGTTTGAAGTCTAAGAGCAGTCAGAAACATGTTTTTTTTTAAATTATAGAATCCCCACAGTGTGGAAACAGGCCCTTTGTCCCAACAAGTCCACAGTGACCCACAGAGCATCCCACCCAAATCCATCCCCCTATAACTCACCTAATCTATACATTCCTGAACACTACAGGCAATTTAGCATGGCCAATTCACCTGGCCTGCACGTCTTTGGACTGTGGAACCAGAGCACCAGGAGGAAACCCACACAGACCCAGGGAAAATGTGCAAACTCCACACAGACAGTTGACCGAGGGTGGAATCAAACCTGGGGCCCTGGCACTGTGAGGCAGCAGTGCTAACCACTGAGCCATCGTGCCGCTCTCATATGTAACCTACACATCCCTAAACACTATGGGCAATTTAGCACGGCCAATCCACCTAACCTGTACATCTTTGGATTGTGGGAGGAAACTGGAGCACCCAGCAGAAACTCATGCAGACATGGAGTGAACGTGCAAACTCCACTCGCCCGAGGCTGGAATCAAACCCCCAGGTCCCTGGCACTGTAAGGCAGCAGTGTGAGCCACTGTGCTGCCCTGCTACCTGCTCACAATTCAACTCATGAGAATTACTCTCCTTTCTGTGCACATATATCATTTACAGATAAAGAGAACAATTGCTCCACTGGCCATTTGGATGCTTAACTATCAGATAAATGAGTTAGACCAAGTTTCGTTAAAATAGAAATAAAGAACTGCTGACGCTGAAAATCTAAAACAAGAACAGAAAGTTCTGGAGAAACTCAGCACGGCTGGCAGGACCTGTAGAGAGAAAAATACAGTGAATGTTTTGGCTGCAGTGACCCTTCATAAGAACTGTTCCGATGGAGAGTCACTAGACTCGAAAAGGTAACTTCGTTTTTCTCCCTATAAGTACTGCCAGACCTGCTGAGTTTGGCTAGCACTTTTTGGTTTTATTTAAGGCAAAGTCTCAAGTAATGCTGGTTGTTCTTGCCCCTGTTTCACAGGCAAGAGGACATGTTGGCCATGCTGAAATTTCAGGCTCTATAGCTCTGGCGGTTAATATTCCATGGAGGAAATATTTGAAAATTTAAATATGCATTTTTTAAGAATACTTACATTGAACTTCACGAGAAAATTATATTTGAATATTGCTGCTAAAAGACACAGACTTTTGAAGCTTTTCATCTTGCAGACATCAGGGCAGAATTGCAAGAATACCAAATCTCAAAAGGAACAATTATTTAAACAACATGAGAAGAGGATACTGGTTGGTTGTCATGTGAAATTTGATTTTTTTTTAAATTCACTTGAAGGACATGGGCATTGGCCTGGCTGACCGTCCAGCATGTGTTTCATTTGTGGTTTCCCTTGAGAAAGTGGTGGTGAGATGCCTTATTGAATCATTGCAGTCGATGTGTTGTAGGTAGACCCACAATGCCATCAGGGAAGGAATTCTAGGATTTTGACCCAGTGACAGTGAAAGAACTGCGATATATTTCCAAGGCAGAATGGTGATTGGCTTGGAAGGAACCTTGCAAGTGATGGTGTTCCCATATATCTGCTGCCCTTGTCCTTCTACAGAGAACTGGTCATGGGTTTGGAAGGTGCGGTCTGAGGATCTTTGGCAAGTTTCTGCAGTGTATCATGTAGACGGTACACACTGCTGCTACTGAGCCTTGGTGGTGGAGGGAGTGGATGCTTGTGAATGTGGTGCTAATCAAGCGGACTGCTTTGTCCTGGATGGTGTCAAACATCTTGAGTGGATTTGCACCTATCCAGGCAAGTGGGGAGTATTCCATCATACTCCTGACTTGATAGAGGCACTGTCATGGAATTACATTCTTACAAAATTTGGGATATATGACACGGATTGTGGAAAACTAAAGTTTGATGGTGAACAGAATAACAAAATATTGGAATGATGATGGAGTTAAAATTATTTTGCATTCCATCAGGTATTTCTTCCTACTTTATTCCCAGTACACAGGCATCCTGAATGATTTGTACTGTTGACATCTCCAAGCATAGTTTTTTTTCTACATCCTGACCTGAAAGTAGGCTATTCCATTGGTACAGAACTCCATCCATCCTAATCTGAATCTATTGAGTGATGCAAGTAATAGAAATGGTGTGACTTGACTGGTTGGGGTCTGTAAAATCACTTCAGCCAATATCGATTGCTTCAGATAGCAGTCTCCCAAGGTAATGTCTGATACTCTCCTACATTTGGTCGGGCTGAGAAAAGAAATGAAAATTTCTTTCCGATGAATTTTGTATAATTTTCATAACTGGCCAGTTTATTAAATGTCTTGAGGAAGGTAAATAATCATAGGTAAAACCTCTGATATGATAAACCTGAATCTAATCTCTCCCAGATCTCTAAAGTAAAATAAATGCCCAGATATTCGATCTTGTACTTTATTTTTAATTCATGCAGTGATGAATTTCACAAATCATAATCCCACGGCCAGAACTCTATGAAGCTGTGAATCAAACACTGTAGAAGAATGCACGCTCAGTGACTGTAGTTTTTTGGGGTGAGAACTTGTTTGGTTAGTCATTTCACTTTTAATTTTAAATTGTATGTTTGTCTGTTATTGCTTTGAAAACTTAATGCAATTTTCTGCTGCTTTTTGGGGGATAAAACCCCTTCCAATCTGTAATGTCACTTGCATTTGTGTCTTCCTGCTCTACAATCATGGCTTTAGCCACATAACCTGCTTCCATCTACAGTATTAATGACTTTAAGCATTTCACAGGCCTGGACTCTGCATCTCGTTTTTTCCAAAGAGAAAAGGCTCAATTCTCTTCGTTTATCTTATACCAGAACTTGTTTTCTTTTCTTGAATAATCATTTATACCTTTTCCTGAATCTTAAAATTGTTGAATAGTGGAAAGTGCTGAAATCTACACTTAATATTCCATTCTCACTTGATCGTAATCATCCTAAATTAAAACAACCTGTTTCAATTTAAATTTCAAGAGAGATACATCTCAAAATTTGATTAAGCTTGCAATAATTTTGGGTAGATGGGTTTTGTGGCACATTGGTACCATTCCTGGGACAGAGGTCCAGGTTCAAGTCCCATCTGACCCAAAGGTGTATAATAACAGCTATGAACAGCAGGAGCAGGAGTAAGATCTCAGCCCTTGAATCTGCTCTACAATTTGATACAATCATGTCTGCTCTCATTTTGGCCTCAACTCCACTTTCCTGCCTGCTCCCCATAACCCTTTAACCCATTACTAATTAAAAATCTGGCCAGCTCCTCCTCAAATCAATCGGTGTCCTGGTATCCACTACACTCTGAGGAAGTGAATTCCACAGATTCACAATGTATTGAGGGAAATAATTCCTTCTCATCTCTGTTTTAGCTTTGCCACCCCTTAGCCTAAAGTTATGACCTCTCACTATAGATTTGAGTTTGAGTTTGATTTATTGTTGTCACATCCTGAGATTCGGTGAAAAGTGTTATTTTGTGTGCCAAGCAGACAGATCATACCATACAAAGTGCATCAGGGTAGCAGAACAGAGCACAGAATACAGTGTTACAGCCACAGAGAAGGTGCAGAGAGAGATCTGAATTAACAGTTGAGATGTCTGTTCAAAAGTCTAATAACAGTGGGGAAGAAGCTGTTCTTGAATCTGTTTGTACGTGTATTCAAATTTTTATATCTACTGTCCAATGGAACAGAATAAAGAGACTATAACTGGAGTGGGAGTTGTCTTTGATTATGTTGGTAGCTTTCCCGAGGCAGAGGGAAGTATAGATGGAGTCAATGAATGGAAGGCTGGTTTGCATGTTGGACTGGGCTGCATTCATGACTCTCTATAGTTTCTGTGGTCTTGGGAACAGCAGTTGCCATACCACACTGTGATGTATCCAGTTAGGGTGCTTTCTATGGTGCATCTATAAAAATTGGCACAAGTCTTTGTGGACATGCCAAATTTCTTTAGCCTTCTGAGGAAGTAGAGACATTGTTGTGCTTTCTTGACTGTTACGTTGACGTGTTTGGACCAGGACAGATTGTTGGTGATCGTCACTCCCGGGAACTTGACACTATCGACGATCTCCATCTTAGCATCCTTAGTGCAGACAGGGGTGTGCCCTCCTCTCCACTTCCTGAAGTCAATGACCAGCTCCTTCATTTTGCATTCTAGATTACCCCACAAGGGAAAACATCCATTCTATGTCCACTTTATTAATATTATTTAGCATATTTTTTTACCTGAGGTTGCTTAGAAAACAACTGCAATAAATTTGGGGAAAGGACCCTACAACCTTGAATTTTCTTGATGCGAGTAATAACAGGAGTTATCACACCAGAAAGTTACATGTTATCTGCCTGGGTTTCTGTCTTGCCAAGCTGGACATAACCATCAACTGGCCCACTGAAAACAGCTAGCACCGGCACTGCCTGCCGTCTCCATACACCCAGGAATGGTATATACCAGGACAGACAATAATATCACATCACTACACATTCCCTTTCCTCCCTGTCCAGCCTGGGCACTGTCACACTTTTCTAAAAAGGTCCTTGCACAACAAACTCTTCAGCATACACTCTGGTTAGGGAAGGCTATCGATCTTCTAATGCACACTAATTGTCTTACATAACACCAAAACACCACCTCTTCCCACCGCAATTGTCACCTACTCATTATGTGACAGATTTATCCTCATACATCCCCTTATCTTGTAATGAAATTAATGCTTGTTTTGAAATATACACAGCACTTCTCTCATGAATGATTCATTCTGAGTATTTGAATATGTCAGGAAATAGACCCTTCAGTAGTTTTGGACTATTTTGCAACAGTGAAGATTCCTGGAATAGCTCTATTAGGGCTAAGAAATCTGGTCTGGGTTGATCAACTACAGTGTGAAGAAGATAAAGTTCAAATTAGTCAATGAAGACATCTTACCGAATCTGCCCTCTGATGGCCCTTGCCTTGTTTGCATCATAGACAAGTGAGGCCTCTTTGAAATAGAAGCCCTTCCCTTTCAATCTCTCAGCAACTCCTGGGTTGGCACTTTCAGAGCCCTTCTGTACTACTGTGGCACCCTGCACCCTTGGGAACCAACTGTTCTGTACAATCCTTGGCTCTCTACCTCTGCTGTCTAGGGTGTTGATGCCAAAGTGAATGAATACTGGCTGTTGGGTGCAAGCCCTGATAACTCCTACAAAATGCTGCATAGCAAACTACCCCCCACCCCCCCACCGCCTGCACCGTTATAACTGTAATAGCCATAAACAGAACAAGTCTGCAATTCTTCACTTTGAAGTTGAAAGAGAGGGCCAACCATCCATTGAAAAGATCCAAAAGTCACAAGACCAGTTTATTATGTTTCTCATAGAATCAATATGACCTGTGTCACATTGGGGAAGGTTGAACTTGCTTGTTTGATGTCTGATTCTCCTTATTTCAACACATTGCTGCTGCATACCTCCTGCATTATGATGGCATAGATTGTAAGTATCTCATGGATAAACTATCCCTTCTTTAAAGTCACTCGGTTCTAAGTTGAGTGGGAGCATAGAGGCTCCAGAGTTATTTCCTAGAAATGGAGTGAAGCACCATGTGAAAACAAAAGGTAGGAGTTAGTGATTCACACAATGTAAAGGAAGATATTAGAAAATAAAGCAATCAGTAATGTACACATATGCCCTCTTCAGTTATCCAACTCTTACACCTGTCTAAAGTGTTACTGTAAGCAGCTAGGCTGTTATTTCTGGAAGTAGTTACGCTAATTGCACCAACTTACTCAAGTCTCATGAACCCAGGAAATGTGCACAGTTGAACAATGTACTTATGCAAATAAAACCTTAGAGAACGTGACAGGCGTAGAATTGCACTGCTAAAAAGGTCAAGAAAATTTACACTTACCACAACAATGGCATAATGGTATTGTGTGCCCAAAATCAAAATTCCTCAACACAATACTAGTGAACCAGTAACATATGTCTTTTAGGGAACCAAGGAATTCAGGGTTCATATCTACAATCCAGCAAGACCAGATGTAAGGATTCAGAGATAGTAGGAACTGCAGATGCTGGAGAATCTGAGATAACAAGGTGTAGAGCTGGATGAACACAGCAGGCCAAGCAGCATCAGAGGAGCTGGAAGGCTGACGTTTCAGGCCTAGATCCTTCTTCAGAAATGGGGGCCTTTTCTGAAAAAGGGTCTAGGCCCGAAACATCAGCCTTCCTGCTCCTCTGATGCTGCTTGGCCAGATGTAAGGATTATCCCTTTGTAATCTAGTAGGATATAAGACAGTAATTAAGTGGGTGATCCAATTCTAGAGCAGTCCTGGATGCAGGAGATTCAACTATAGGCATTAGTACATATATGGGAGAGGCAGAGTCAGTTGATTTCTCACTGTCTTTGGGGTACTGAGGTTCAGCAAAAACTGATAGAGTTTATGCAATCATTTAGACAAATGGTAAATCACAGGCACATTTATACCAAATCCAATAGCCTTTATGCTATTTCAGAGCTAAGATGGAAGAAACATAGAAACAGATATACAGATTTAATGGGGGAATAGTGCAAATACAAATGTTCCAGAAACCAGTTTTCAAAAACATATTCCTGGAGAATATCTAGAGATTAAAATTTAGCTCTCACATTACACTTCACCTTCGCTTGAAATTTTTTAATCAAGCAGTTCTTTCCATTCAGTCAGCTGGGAGTTATTGACAGTGACATTGGAAGATGGGCATTTAATGTATTTATGCAATGTTGCCCTGTCTACTTTCTTAACAAAGATAATAACTTCAAATGCGATAACATCTAATAAAATTGTAGGCAATGCATTGTTACATAATAAGATTAAATATTCACCACACTTCGACCATTTCCAGCTCAGGATTGGGTTTTGAGGAAAGGCTTGAAGGATAAGATTGTCCAGCTGTGAAGATCTGAGAAGTGAGTTTACAGTGGTGTATAGGGCTAGAGGTGAGTTAACCCAGAATTATTCATCTAAATTAAAGCTTTGGTGTGGATAAAGCTTCAAGGTAGCAAATGGTAATGTTAGGACTGATATCAGAAAATTCACTGTCATACAAAAAGTGCCCGACATTTGGAATAATTTTCAAATGATGCCATGGAGGAGGCAAAATCCACAGCATTACTTCAATGCTGATGCTACACTGAAAGTGGATTAAGATGTCCCTGACTGTCTGAATTAAGGTGGGTCACATTGCGAGGAGCAGAATTTAGAGGTGCACCTGGGCTCCCTGAAGTGCAGGATACCATCGACTAGCCATGTGGAAAGCGTTGGTGGGGGTGGGGAGTGGATATTGGAGGTAATTGGGGGTTGAGAGGGGTGGTATCACAATACTGCAAATTCATCAAAGGGAAGAGACTTCATTCAATTCATAAGCAAGTGCCACAGTTCATAAATTCTGGAGCACTCTTGCTTACCAGGAGTGTTTGAGGGTTTAGGTGCCATGCAAGGCTAGCTACTCATAGAATCATAGAATCCCTATGCTGTGGAATCAGGCCATTCAACCGATCGAGTCTACACCAACCCTTCAAAGAGCATCCCACCCACACCCACCCCCCTACACTATTCCTGTAACCCTGCATTTCCCACGGCTATTCTTTGGACTGTGGGAGGAAACCAGAGCACCAGGAGGAAACCCACACAGACACAGGGAGAATGTGCAAACTCCAAAAGCCAATCACCTGAGGGTGGAATCGAACCTGGTTCCCTGGTGCTGTGAGGCAGCAGTGCTAACCACTGAGGGATAACGGCTACCCACTACAACCATGAAATCAATACGCAACCCCCTGGCTGATGCACAGCACAGGTTGAATACTGCTCCAATCATCAGGCAGTGGATCAAACTGCATCTGATGTTTCTCTTGATATTCTCTACTTAGCACCTACCTGCTTGCTCACAGCATCTATGCCTTGCCTTGCTGTGCCAAATAGTGCAATCACACAACCAGGGCAGCTTGCCTTGCTGGTCGCCAGTCCTTAGCCAAAGAGTCATATATCTTGCTGTATGACAGTGTCTTACTTTAATCTCACACCCGCACCATGTGCCAGCAGTATATGTGGCAAACACACACTGCACACGGAGCAGGCATGCAACTATGTCTGAGGAAATTGGTCCTCAGCAAAGAACATGAAGGTGGCCTTTAGCCAGGGGTCCCGGCTCAGCAAACCAAGGGCAGCCTCCCATACCAATCAGTCAGGCCTCTCTTCAGGGCGTTCTCATTTGGAGGGTCTATGTTTCTACAATCCAAGCAAGGGCCATGCTCAGTCCTATGGCTTATAAGAGCCAGTGCTGTGATTTAAGTCAATATGGTTGGTGAAATGTACTGCTGCTTGGGCTGACAAGTGGCAAGTGACACTCGTGCCATACAAATGCCAGGCTATGACCATCACCAATAAGAGACAATCTAACCACCATTCCTTGACATTCAATGGCGTTACCATCACTGAATCCCCCACTAACAACATCCTGGGTGTTATCATTGACCAGAGATGCAACTGGACTCACCACACAAACACAGTGGCTACAAGAGCAGGCCAGAAGCTAGAATACTGCTCCTGACTCCTCAAAGGCTGTCCACCATCTACAAGGCACAAGTCCGGAGTGTGATGGAATATTCTCCACTTGCCTGGATGAGTGCAGCCCCAACAACAATCAAGAAGCTTGACACCATCCAGGACAAAGCAGTCGCTTGATTGGCACTACACCCACAAGCATCCACTCCCTCCACCATCGACGCTCAGTAGTAGCAATGTGTACTATCTACAAGATGCACTGCATATATCCACCAAAGATCCTCGGCCAACACCTTCCAAATCAATGACCACTTCCATCTAGAAGGACAAAGGAATCAGACATATGGGAACACAATCAACGCCAAGTTCGCGTCCAAGCCACTCACCATTCTGACTTGGAAATATATTGCCGTTCCTTCACTGTCACTGGGTCAAAGTCCTGGAATCCCCTCCCTCATGGCATTGTGGGTCAACCCCAAAGCAGAAGGACTGTAGTGGTTCAAGAATGTAGCTCACCACCACCTCCTCAAGGGCAACTAGGGATGGGCAAGAAGTGCTGGCCCAGCCAGTGACACCCACATCCCACAAATGAATAGGAACTGCTCAGGTGTCCACGTGCATCTCATCTGTGGTGGTCCAGTTGAGTTGAACAAGGGGCTGTGCCACAGTCAGTCTGTTCAACCTGCTCATGGAAACTAATGGGAAAGGGGCTGGGCTCTAGGATAAGGATGGCCATTGCTATGGGAATGGTATGCAACATGTTAATCTTCAAGACTAGGTCTGTAGGCTGAGGTCAAGGGGTATGACAGTATGTACAAAAGAGGATTACAGTAAGGTATGAATAGGAAAGGTGGTGATGGGGTTGGAGAAGTCTACGGTCAGGAGCACCCTAGATTCAAAGGTGGGGCAATGAATGACTATACTTGACAAGAGCTAGATTTAGAATGTGGGAGGTACAGTTGCAAGCAGATAGTTTGAGTGTGGACTGGGAAAGTGCAGAGCCTGTTGGGTTTATGGGAAGGGTTATCAGGAAGGGGATTGGAATGTGTGGGGCTCACTGACACATTGAGGTGGAAGCTGTAATCCACTAGCTGAGGAGTACCAGCTGCCACCCAGCACTGCCCTGTGTCTTTCTGTGGGTGTCAGGTTCCCAATACCTCTGTCACCGTGACTTTGAACCTCAGGATTGATGGTTGGTGGCACCTTGACGGATTGTAGGTGTGTGCATCTCTCCAGGAGCCCTATAGGATCCTGGGCCATCGACCTGTCCATGGAAGCAGCCAAATATCTCGTACCCACTGCACTGCTTGAGCTTCTGGGTGATGAGGGCCATTGTGTCCCACACACCTCTCTGCCATTCCTCCTTGTGCATGTGGACAAAGCCCCCAATTGTCAATACTACAAGGTTCCCCCTCTGACAGGGGGCGGAGCCCATGCCTGGTCTCCAAGAGTCCTCCGAGTGCCATAGCCTGGGGCATTTCTTCCTCGGCCAGATGTAGAGCTGTCACAGTTCGTGCTCCCACACTCACTACCCCTAATACATCCACTGAGGTGGCAGTATCTGAGCCGGTGTGGGTGCAGGAGGCAGCCTTGCTGATGCCTCATCCAAGGCCTTCGTACACATCCTCAGGTTCTGGGGGGGGGCTCTGGCCTATAATGAGAGAAAGGGTGGAATTGTGTGAGATGGAAGTGGGTGGAATGCCTGTTATCCCTGGTGCAGGTGTTGAGGTGTTCTAAAGTAGTCAGGAGGTAGGGCAGAGCCCATACAGTGTTAATGGTGTGAGAATTTGGAGTCAGTGAGAGAGAGTGATAGATGATGTTGCAGGTAATAGTGAAAGTGGCAGAGAGTGAGGCTTGGTGGGGTGGGGAGGTGGGATGTGAGGTGGTGTTGGGTGCAGTAGCAAAGCTACAGTGAATGTGAGGTAGCAGAGAACAAAATGTGGCACTTAGCCTGACACAGCAGAGATGGCCACTGACCTTACAGCACTGCGGGCCGTTCCTCCACCTCGCAGAGATGACACTGAACCAGGAGCGGGGTGGGGGTGACCTTGAGCTAGGCTGCCAGAGTCAGTGATGTGGCCAGGTCTGCCAGTCATCCAGTAAGAGAATGGCCCACCTCTGCACCACGCCCTTGCCCTGGCCATCCAGGTCCCTGTTTCAGAATCATGATGCCATCTTCCACTTTTCACAATCAAGCTAGCAGGGCAGCTTCAGAACGGCAGTGTTTGCCCAGGCACCCAATGGTCTTTTAATGATAGTGCAGCTGCAAGGAGTGTTTCCGGGCTTTCAGCGGATATTCACTGAGTGGCGAGTGAGTTGTTCTGGAATGGCACATAGTAAACTGTAGACAGACACTACGGGGCAGGGTCAATAGTTCATGCAGCAAGTTTGGCAAGATATCGCAAAAGAACTGATTTGGCTTCACGGCAGAAATTCCTCCAAAAAAGCTGGCGCGACTCAGATTCAGTCAAAAGGAAATGAAAATATAACCCAAAGTGTTTTGGTAGGGAAGCACTGGAGGTTTGCTTGGCACTTCTAATGCACAGTTCACAGGTAATCCTGCAGATAAGTCTGCTGTGCATTATATATATGTGTTAGTTCAAGAGGAGTATAGACAAAAATTTAGAAATTTATAGAAGGGACAGAATCAGTCTTTTGTGGACTTGCTACAGAAAAAGTGTTTGGTCAATGAAACTCAGTCAAGGTTTAGGAAATCTAAGTGTTCTTGTTAATGGAGGAATTTTAAAATTGTACTTCCTTACAAATCAGGTTTCCCCTAGAAGACTATAAAGTTTCTAAAATAAGGGAATCTCCTATTTTTGCAGATAGTTGCAAAATATCCCACAAACATTCCGGATCAACAAACACACACAAAAGCTGGAGAGGTAAACTAATTAATAGCAAACAGAGCACTAATTACAATTGGGGCCTGACAGGAAGGAAAAGACAGATCCTTCTCAGAGAAGTGAAAAAGACAAAATTCTGATGGATAAATATGAGTCACAAAGATCAACATGTTACTTTTACCATAAAATGGAGCATGTGAAAGCTAACTGCTGGAATGTGGAAGCTAAGCCAATAGTTTTATGGGTACATCTAGTGTTGCTTCAGAAAATTATATATCAATGAGTGAAGCTTATACCAAACTGATAACATTTAATGTACTTACAATGGCTGTAAATCAGAGCATAAAAGATTGAGAGGTTTATATTTCAGGGTGAAGTAACTCAAGATTTCTTTAATTACACGATACAAATAGATTATTATCCTTCAAAATACAGTTTTGGCTCAAAATTTTATATCAGTAAAACATATGAATTTTTCTCCATAGCATTTACAACTAAAAGTAAGTTGATACAGGGTATTGATGGATTTCTTTTAACCCACTCCATTTTGTCAATAGATTTGGTATTGCAGGAGTGATGTCTAAATTGTCCATAAATAATATCTATCTTATCATAGGAAATGACAGTGAAAGATAAGACGTTACCATCACTAGGTGCGTTAGTAAATCCATTTAAACTGACAAGGTAACAGGGAAATCAGAGACTTTCTATAATCCTGCTATAAAAAATATTATTTCAACCGAGGGTTTGTCCATAATATCAAATGGTTAGACCTCAGGCAGCTAACAGAGTTAGAAGCAGTTGCAGAAACAGTGGGATCTGCACCTGCTGAGACACTGGCCATATGTGGCCATCAATCGAGTAGAAGAAAGAAGGTTCCAATTTTCCGGAAAGTAAGATCACCTACGAGCTCCAGTGCGGAGATCTCAGATGGTCTGGTGTGCAGTAAAATGCTGATATATATGTTTGGTGCGTTGGGAGACCTGTAGCCACTGTCAAGAATCATGGAGGAGTCCTGCAACTGCTTTGCACAGAATTTGGAGCCAGGCCTTTCCATTGTGGAAATGATGGCCAACTCAATCAGAAAACTTGTAGAGCCAACAATGATGTGCCATCTGATGGCCAGTTTCTCAGTTTCCATTGCAATGTTTGTTTGATGGAAGCTCAGGCCAAAGTCAGGCAAAATGGGTTTGTTGTCAGACCCTTTCTGAGGAAGGCTCACTCACGAAACGTCAACTCTGATTTCTCTCCACAGATGCTACCAGACCTGCTGAGCTTTTCCAGTAATTTCTGTTTTTGTTTCTGACTTACAGCATCCGCAGCTTTTTCGGTTTGAGCTTGTTGTCATGCAGGCTCTGACAGTTGCCAGTGTGACTATAGATACCAGTGGTCAAAGGAGCTTCCAGAGTCTTTTTTAAACCTAATTTTTGGGATGTTAGCTTTGTTGGCAAAGCCAGCATTTGTTCCCATTGCTAATTATCCTTGAGGAGCTGGTAGTGAGCTGCCTTCTTGAACGGCTGCAGTCATTGAGGCATAGGTACATCCTAGTCCTGTAAGGAATGGAGTTCCAGGACTATAACTCAGTGACATAGAAAGAACAGCAACCTTTTATTTTGGTGTTGGGAATGAGCAGAGCCAAAAAGGCATTGAATTATGTATATTTTGGTGATGTGCACTGAATGTACATGATACCATATCAATTAATATGATTTTTATAACGTTTTGTGAAAACTTTGCCGCATTAAGGAAGAATGCCTGATAGAATCCCTCATTAAAGATCTTTACAGGGAGCCCAAGGAGGAAGACTCCCTCTGCAAGATAAGATTATTGCAATTAATCAGCTCGTTGATGCTGGAAGATGTTATCTACAAAAATAATTTTACATTGATGTCTAATGCAGAGCAGTAAAAAGAAACTGAAAGTGAGACTGGAAATTTCCCAGTTACCGGTCCTCAATACCCTACAAATAGATTATGCTGGTAAAAGTGCTACTGTGTTTAAAGAGTTAAAGTATAATTATATTTCTAATGGTGCAGTGCCATTTAATTATAAGTACATAATGTGTGACAATGATAAGTCCCTGCATTCAAAAGCTACAATCTGATCAACAAACAAATATATACAAAAAAAATCCTTAATCACTGTCAACACTTCACAGGGAACTCTGCAAATGTACATTTGTTGAGTGACTCATTCCTCAATGACCCAATTATCCTAAAACTCTTCAACCATTACTGACTAAAACACGCAAAGGCCCTCTTTCGATGAACAGGCAGCTCCTGTTATAGGTTCCTTCATTCGGCCCAACAGACTATGTAAAAAGGAGTTGACCTTACTGACATCAGCTTGCTATGCATGGGTGGTGAACTGAAATGCATGACCTCATGGATGAAACAGTATAGTTCTTCTACAGCAACATACTAATTGATCAGGAACTAAGGCTTTTTGGGGCATATTGTTGACTCCTTGTTGTTTAAATAAAATCTGAAATTGGATACTAAAAATATAATTTTAGCTCATTTTATTTCCATAAGCAAATGATATTCCACCATTCTAAGCATCTGGGAGTTAAGTACTGTTTAATGGCCAATTGGCATATTACAAAAACTGTTAGCTGGTATCATCTCTAACTGGCAGCAGAGAGGTGAATAAGAGTGTGCAAGCATAACCACTTGAATTCTGCTTGTTTTGCCTAAAGTCAATTTCTTAACTTGTAATAGTTCCATAATGTTAAATTCAACAATTCTTTCTCAACAGTGAACCAGCTGGCTGATCACTAGGCTAGTTAGCACAGAGATTTACAAAGGCTAATTACCAAGCGAAGTTAGAGTCACTGGGCAGGAATTTTTGTAAAGGTTCCATTAGTTTCTTCTCAATATTCCTCAACATTGGCCAAATCAGTGCAATATGCCAAGGAATTTTAAGAGCCAATTGCATCCAGTACAAATCGAGTTTCTGAGATTTCTAATGCTGGTTTACAAAAAAATGATCGGGCTGAAAACCAGACCTACCCATGAAAACACACTGCACTCCCAAAATGAATTTGTCGCTTTCCATCAACAGACACATCTAAAAGATTTTGAATATTAAATAGTCATTTCATAGTACAGGAATTGCGGACTGCTGAAATATATAAACATATTGTCAAAGCTTTTTGTCTTGCACTCATCAAGACGTTTGCAAAAATACAACAAAGTAACAAAATTGTGATAATGAAGGAGCAGGCCATTTGGCGCATCATGTTTGCACTGACTCTCTGGCATTTTAACTTATTACCAATCTCCTGCCTTTTCTCCTTATCCTGAACAGTGTATCTATTTAAATAGTCATCCATTGTACTCTGAATATTTCAATTCAACCTGCTTCCAAGTGTCTTCTAGGCTGTAGATTCCATACACTAACTGTTTGTTGTGCCAAAAAGCTTTTCCTAACCTCATGTTTGCTTCTTTTACAAAACATTTCAAATCTGTGCCCTTTGGTTCTTGATCTAGTTATGAGTGGTAATAATATCTGCCTATTCATTCCGTCCAGTTCCCTCATGGTTTTGAAAACTTCAATCAAATTTCCTTTTCGTCTTCTCCTCTCCAAGGAAAACAGGCTCGGCATCTCCAGTCTTTCTTCATGACTGAAGTACCTCATCACTGGAACCATTCTCATAAAACTCTCTGCTATCTCCAATGCACTCACATCCTTCTTATGATGTGGTGTCCAGATCTGTGTAAGGAAATCTAGGTGAAGTCAAACCAATGTAATTTATATACTCATCATATCCTCCCTGTGCTTTTACTTTATGTCCCTATTTATGAAATACTATACGGTTTACTAACAGCTGTCTGTATTTGTCCTGCCATCTTTAATAACTTATATACATATACACCCAGGTATCCATGCTCCTGCACATGTTTTAGAATAGTACCCTTTATTTTACAGTGAACCTCCATGTTTTTTGTACCAATGCATCACCGCACACTTCTTTCATTGAACATCATCTTCCAACTAAGCAGCTACCCCTCCAATATGTTAATTTCCTTATAAAGTTCTGCATTGTCCTCCTCACAGTTTACAGTTCTCCCAAATTTTACGTCACCCATGAACTCTTCCTGGAAAATCAAGGATCCCAAGACCCCTGGGGAATTCCACTGTTGGATAAGGCCAAAGATATGGGAATTGATGTGATATTTGCAATGGATGTTGTCTACATGGATTTTAATAAGGATTTCGACCAGGTCCCTCAAGGTAGGCTCATCCAGAAGATTAAGATGCATGGGATCCACAGTGACTTGGCTGTGTGGATTCAGAATTGGCTTGCCCATAGAAGACAGCAGGTAGTGATGGAGGGGAGTTTTTCAGGCCGGAGGTCTGTGACTAGTGGTAGTCGGCAGGGATCCGTACTGGGACCTCTGCTGTTTGTGATATATATAAATGGCATGGATGAAAATGTAGATGGTTGGATTAGTAAGTTTGCAGACAGTACAAAGGTCGGTGGAGTTGTGGATAGTATAGAAGGTTGTCAAAGGGTACAGCAGGATATACATCAGTTGTAGATTTGGGCAGAGAAATGGCAGATGGAGTTTAATCCAGGTAATTATGAGGTGCTGCGCTTTGGGAGATAAAATATTAAGGAATAGTATACAGTTAATGGCAGTACCAAGAGCAGCATTGATGTACAGAGGGATCTTGGAATCAAGTCCACAGCTCCCTGAAAGTGGCCACACAAGTAGATAGGGTGGTAAAGAAGGCATATGGCATGCTTGCCTTTATTGGTCAGGGAATTGAGTACAATAGTCAGGATGTCATGTTGCAGGTTTATAAGACTTTGGTTAGGCCACACTTCAAATTCAATTCTGGTTGCCACATTACAGAAAGGTTGTGGAAGCTTTGGAGAGGGGGCAGAAAATGTTTACCAGGATGCTACCTGGGTCAGAGGTTGTGAGCTATAATTGTTTGATTGTTTGAACTTGGATTGTTTTCTCTGGAGCAGTGGAGGCTGAGAAGAGACTTGATAGAAGCCTTTAAAATTATGAGATGCATAGATAGGGTTAATGGGCATAATCTTTTTCCCAGAGTTGAAATGTCTAATACTAGGGGGCATGCTTTTAACGTGAGACGGGGAAAGTTCAAAGGAGATGTGAGGGGCAAGTTTTCTTTACACAGAGAGTGGTAGGAGTGTGGAACATGCTGCCAGGGTTGGTGGTGGAGGCAGGTATGATAGAGGCATTTAAGAAACTTTTAGATAAGCACATGAAAGTGCAAGAAATGGAGGGATACGGACCAAGGGCAGGCAGAAGGGATTAGTTTAATTTTATGTCATGTTTGAAGAAGAACAAAGAACAAAGAAAATTACAGCACAGGAACAGGCCCTTCAGCCCTCCAAGCCAGCACCGATACAGATCCTCTATCTAAACCTGTCACCTATTTTCCAAGGATCTGCATCCCTCTGCTCCCTGCCCATTCATGTATCTGTCTAGCTACATCTTAAATGACGCTATTGTGCCCGCCTCTACCAGCTCCGCTGGCAACGCCTTCCAGGCACCCACCTCCCTCTGCGTAAAGAACTTTCCATGCATATCGCCCTTAAACTTTTCCCCACTCACCTTGAAATCGTGACCCCTAGTAATTGAGTCCCCCACTCTGGGAAAAAGCATCTTGCTATCCATCCTGTCTCTCCCTTTCATGATTTTGTAGACCTCAATCAGGTCCCCCCTCAACCTTCGTCTTTCCAATGTAAATAATCCTAATCTACTCAACCTCTCTTCATAGCTAGCGCCCTCCATACCAGGCAACATCCTGGTGAACGTCCTCTGCACCCTCTCCAAGCATCCACATCCTTTTGGTAATGTGGCGACCAGAACTGTACACAGTATTCCAAATGTGGTCAAACCAAATTCCTGTACATCTGTAACATGACCTGCCAACTGTTGTACTCAATACCCCGTCTGATGAATGAAAGCATGCTGTATGCCTTCTTGACCACTCTATCAACCTGCATTGCCACCTTCAGGGTACACTGGACCTGAACACCCAGATCTCTCTGTGCATCAATTTTCCCCAGGGCTTTTCCATTTACCGTATAGTTCGCTCTTGAATTGGATCTTCCAAAATGCATCACCTCGCATTTGGCGCAACATCATGGGCTAAAAGGCCCATTCCTGCGTTGCATTGTTCTATGTTTGCAGTGGACTAGAACAAATTAACTGCAAGCTATACAGAGACATTGTAGAAAACGGTTCTCTAACGTAAATAGGTGACCATGCCCAAGTTCAAGCTGCAGTTCGGAGGAATGAGCAGAATGACATTCTAGCTGCCATGAAGACCAATCAGGGAGCTAAGATATGGTTGAGACCATAGTAGGGAGAAGGATTTGCAGAAATCAAAGTAATTCGACCGTTACAAACTATGTATAGTAAAATCATTTGGAATTGGACAAGTTTCACAAGCAATTCCCAAAAAGGAAATCGGAATGCCAACTTGTCAGGTCTGAACTGTATAAGAAGCAGCCTAGAAAACCCTTGATTTCAGCAGAACTCTAGAGAATAACACTGTAAGAGGTACCCTACGTCAGGAAGCATGGTGAATATGTCAAGAAGAGTTTCAGCTGGGCCAGCTGCCAACTCTCCCGGTAATAACATTTAGGATTAGTCACAGAATCCAAGGTGGTGAATGACAGTGATTGAGATACCTCCAGTAGTTAAAAGCGTGTATTATTTGATTAAGTACTTAATAAATTAATTGCACTTTATAGAGCTCTAGGTGTCTCCACTGTATCTTTATCTGTGTATATACTGCTGTCTCTCAGAGACAGGCAAGGCCACTACATTTGTCCAACCTGAAAAATACCTATTAACCATAACTGTCTATTTCCTATATCTTAACCAATTTTGTATCTAAGTTGTTACTGTCCCTTGTGTTGCATAAGCTATAACTTTCCTCACAAGTTTGTTGTGTGGTATTATATTGAATACCTTTTGGAGGTCCATGTATAAAATGTCAACAGCCTTCTCCTCATCAGCCTGATCATCAGTCTCTACTACCTTTTCAAATAAGACAGCAGGCTAGTTAGACAAAATTTTCCCTTAACAAATCCGTACTGGTCCTTCATAATCAATTCACATTAATTAATTCTATTCTGAATAATGGTTTCTACAAGATTCTCCACCGTGAAGGTTAAACTGACAGGTTTGTCGTTGAGGGTCCAAACTTTATAACTCTTTATCAACAAGGACATTCTGTTTGCAATTCTACAATTCTCCAGCACCATTCCCGAATTCAGAGAATTTCCACCCTCACTTCCTTCATTGTCATTGGTTTTATCTGATTTGGTCCAGTGTCTCATCAACTTTACGGACTAACTGCTTGTCCAGTACCTCCTCCGTATCAATTTTAAAAGCTTTCAGCAGCTGAATTTCCTTCCCTGTCACCATGACCTCTGCAGCATCTGCCTCAAAAGATAAAGACAAATGTAATGTATTCATTTAACACCTCTGTCATGTCTTTTGTCTCAAAGTGTAAATCTTCTATTTGTGCCTGAATCAGCTCTACTTCTTCTTTTACCAATCTTTTACTGTCAATGTGCTTCTGGAAGACTTTAGAATCTCCTTCAATGTTAACTGACAATCTTTTTTCATAATCTCTCTTTGCTTCTTTGATTTTCTCACTTCCCTTCTGTATGTAGCTTGGGTCTCAATTATATTTCTACCCGATTTCTTCTTTAACGTGATTTCTATCTTCTTTATCATCCATGGATCTCTGTTTGTCTTATCTTTCCCTTTTAATGGATTATACCTTGACTGTGCCCAACCCATCTCCTTTTTGAAGGTAGCTCATTGTTCAGCGACTGCTTTTCATGTCAGTCTTTGGGTCCAATCTACCCAGCTCAGTTCTGTTTTTGCCCCATTGAAGTCTACTGTCCAACAATTAACTATGTTTACTCTGGATTGGTCAATGTCATTTTCTGCCACTGTCCTGAGCTTTATGATACAATGTTCACTGTTCTGTAAATGTTCTCCCACTGTCACTTGATCCACTTGGCCCACCTCAGTTCCAAGAGTCAAGTCTAGCTGTGTCTCCTTTCTAGTTGGATTGGACACATACTGCAGTCGGAAATTCTCCTGAACACAATCTAGGCTTGTGCCTCACTGTCCCTTAAACAACCACCATCTCAGTCAATTAAATGGTAATTGAAGTCTCCATTATAACTACTCTATGATGGTTGCACATCTCTGTAATTTCCTTGCAATTCATTACCCTATATTCTTCCCACCATCTGGTGATCTACATTTTACTTCAAGAAATGTAACTGCACCCTTCTTATTTCTTAGCTCTAGACAAATCAATACTGTTCTCGAACCTTCTGAAACATCCTCTTTCTCCAGCAGTACAATGGTCTCCTTAACCAAATTGCCACGTTCCTCCTTTTTTTATTTTCCCTTTCTTATCTGTTCTGAAGACATTTTAACCAGGACTATATAATATCCAGACCTGCCCTTCCTTTAGCCATCTATCATAATTGCACAAGGCAATCTGTGCCTGCAACTCCCCAGTCTTATTAACTATACTCCATACATTCACATACATGCACCGTATTCCTGATTTAGGCTTTATTGGTTATTACTTTCGCCCATACTCCAACTCCACCAATTAACTTATTATTCTGTATTTTTGTGCTATCCGCCTCTCCCAGCATTTTGTGCATTCTAGTATTACTTTCTAATGTTCTCTCCTGGTTCCCATTCTTATGCTGAGTTAGCCTAAACCCTTCCAACAGAACCAGCAAAATGCCCTGCAAGGAACTCAATCCCAGCTCTGTACAAATGCAATTCTTCTATCTTGTACAGGTGCCATCTCCCCCAGATCAGTGCCAGAAATCTAAACCTCTCCCTCCTGCATTCATCTGTCTTACGTTATAATTTTTGTATTCACTGGCACATGGCCCTAGGAGTAATCCAGGGGTTACTATTTTAGAGGACTGCTTGCTAGATTTCTTCATAGCCCCTAAAATTGCAATTGCAGGATTACATGCCCCTTCCTATCAATGTTGTTAGTACCAAGATGGACCACGTGGTCTGGTTGTTTGCCCTCCCCAGAAGACTGTCCTGCAGCTGTTATGGGATATCCCTGACATGAGCACCAGTGAGGCCACAAAGCATTGTGGAGTCACTGCAGGAAGGTCTGGTACCTCCCCCCAATCCCGCCCCCCCAACCCCGAATAAAGAATCACCCACGAGTACTGCCTTTTGCTCTTCTTCCTCCCTTCCTGAGCAGCCCATTGTACCATGGGCTTGGCCCTTGCTGCACTGCTCAAGGATCCAACGCCTTCATCAATATCCAGATTGGAAAACTCACTAGTAATCGGGTTATCTGGGGACATCTGCACTACCTGTCAGTTTCTCTTGGACTTCCTAATAGTCACTATTTCCTATCTACCTGCTTTCCCCTAACATCCAGTGTGACCATCTTTCTGAACATGCTATCCCCATAGTTCTCTGCCTCACAGATGCAAACCAGTGACTCCAGAGTTGCTCAACCTTCAGAAGCCAGAGCTCAAGCTATGCGTGGGCTTGTCTTGGTCATGAGAAGCGTCCACAACTCTCCACATGCCACAAGTTGAGCATTCTGCTTTGCTAAGCTGCCCTGCCATTCCTTAACTTATACGTTCAAGTTAATGTACTTACTGTAATTTTAATTGCTTTAATTTACTTTAACTTTTACTCTTGTATCATTAAGTTAAAGCTGGAGATTAATAGAAAGTAGAAATTCATCATCTTTTTTCACAAATCAGCTCCTTCTCCTGTGCCGATAAATTTTTTCTTCCCTTGTGCCAGTTTAGAAATGAATATTTTTCAAAATTACTGGGGAGTTAAAACTTGGTCCCTAATAGCAGCTGTTCAACAACTGACTGATGTCAGTCTTAGGCTTCTGTCCCTCTCTGCTAACTGTTTACTTAACCAATCGGAATTAACCTGTATAAATGTAAAAAAGTTCAGCAGTTACTTTTCAGTCATTATACTATGAATGAATAAATTTAAAATAATTTAATTCTGCCTCTGCATCCACCACCCACTTTGTGGTGAAATTTAGATTGAGTACTTGCCATGTGGAAAATTAAAGAAAGGATCTACACCAAACCACCTACTTATTTTTAATTTGTTGATGATAGTTCGAGCTAATGATGCTGTAGTGTTTGCAATAAGATTGGCCAGGTGGATCTCATTGAATGAATTCCCTGATTGGCCCAGGTTAACTGCTCCAATCAGGGAGTCCTGGCTGACCAATATAAAATAGGAGTCTCAGGAATTCTTCTCGTTCTAGGGATTGGCTTGGAGCTAACTGGTCAGAGTCCATGTACTGTGCACATGTAGATAAAGGGTAGCTTGTTGACAGGATACTGGTCTCTGTGGAATTAATTCAGATACCTTTGAGATTAATTTAAGAGTTCTGGATTTCCCTTCACTACTGAGTAAAGCCGCGGCGCACCTTGTAGTATCCTTTCAGTTAAAGGATGGCAATTTATTATGTTCACATCACATACTGCAATGTGGTTGTAATAGAGAGCATATACGAAAATATCAATACATTGAAATTTTGAGTTTAGTTAAGACTGTGAGAAGAACAAGTCAAAAGGATTTACATTTACGCAAGATCTGTAGAGTGGCCCTGAGTGACCTCAGAAATGCTTTTGTACATTGTATGCTTGTGGCTTACTATAATTATGTGATCTCTGCTGTAACGTGCTTTGACTTCAATTAGAGTAGCCATTAAAACACAGTGCAGGAAACATGATGTCAGAAGTGGACACTTGAACTTGTGTGGATGTTCAGAGTTATAGTGACCACTTGAAATTGTGTGGTCTTTCTAAGCTTTATGAGAATTGGCAGGAGAGAAGCAGGAAGGATTAATTAGAAAAACAGTCTGCAACTTTAAAGTACTTATTGAGTCAGGATGGCTATGAATTTTCTGACTGCTATTGCAGTGAAATGCAATACAGTCGGTTCTGCTATAACATGATAGTTGCATTTCTGTACAACATCGCATTATAGAAAATCGGACTATAGAAATAACAGGGCCTATGGGAAAAGTGGGGTTCGGGGCAGACCGTCAAAAAAAATTCAAAATGCCTCAAAAATCACTCAAAAACCTAAGATGAAGGATAGCACAATTTGAATAAATGTTTAGTTCATATCTAACCATGAAATAATAGTAACCTTAACACTTTACCTTGAAAAATGCCAAGGTGACTTGATGGGGAAGGAGGTTGTACTGCACCTCTCACAGAAAGCACTTCATGACAAAGCCTGTGAAATGATCACATGATGCCGGCGCAGAGACTCTTGGCGCTAACGAAAAAGCCTGTGAAATGATCATGTGATGTTGATGCGTACTCCTCCATGCATCAATGAAATCGTGTTATAGCCAGCACAGTTACTAGTGGTGTACCTCAAGGATCTGTTTTGGGGCCACTGCTGTTTGTCATTTTTATAAATGACCTGGATGATGGCGTAGAAGGATGGGTTAGTAAATTTGCGGATGACACCAAAGTTGGTGGAGTTGTGGATAGTGCGGAAGGATATTGCAGGTTACAGAGGGACATAAATAAGCTGCAGAGCTGGGCTGAGAGGTGGCAAATGGAGTTTAATGCAGAAAAGTGTGAGGTGATTCACTTTGGAAGGAGTAACAGGAATACAGAGTACTGGGCTAATGGTAAGATTCTTGGTAGTGTGGATGAGCAGAAAGATCTTGGTGTCCATGTGCATAGATCACTGAAAGTTGCCACCCAGGTTGATAGCGTTGTTAAGAAGGCGTACAGTATGTTAGGTTTTATTGGTAGAGGGATTGAGTTTCGGAGCCATGAGGTCATGTTGCAGCTGTACAAAACTCTGGTGCGGCCACACTTGGAGTATTGCGTACAGTTCTGGTCACCGCATTATAGGAAGGATGTGGAAGCATTGGAAAGGGTGCAGAGGAGATTTACCAGGATGTTGCCTGGTATGGAGGGAAGGTCTAATGAGGAAAGGCTGAGGGTCTTGAGGCTGTTTTCGTTAGAGAGAAGAAGGTTAAGAGGTGACTTGATAGAGACATACAAGATGATCAGAGGATTAGATAGGGTGGACAGTGGGAGCCTTTTTCCTCGGATGGTGATGGCTAGCACGAGGAGACATAGCTTTAAATTGAGGGGTGATAGATATAGGACAGATGTCAGAGGTAGGTTCTTTACTCAGAGAGTAGTAAGGGCGTGGAATGCCCTGCCTGCAAAAATAGTAGACTCGCCCACTTTAAGGGCATTTAAATGGTCATTGGATAAACATATGGATGATAATGGAATAGTTTAGGATAGATGGGCTTCAGATTGGTTTCACAGGTCGGCGCAACATCGAGGGCCGAAGGGCCTGTACTGCGCTGTAATGTTCTATGTTCTATGTTCTATGTTCTACAACTTCACGTTTTAGAAATAGCGATCCCCTATTCGTCAATCGCCTTACAGATAATTTGCATTGAAGGAACACTCATTATAGCAGAACTGACCGAATGAGACAAAATTGGAATTTTGTCCTGTCTCAGGAGTAAAACTATGAGGGTGGCTACAGAACTGAATATGATGTCTAAACAAGTAAGCATGTCAACTTGGTTATAAGTGTTGGGGGCAGACAGCTACAAGCTGTATTGCAACTGAAATTTCACTGAGGAGCAGTAAAACCAGATTGGAGAAGTTTTGAAGTCCTTGAAGAGACTTTTGAACTCCCACTAAGAAATATTCGCAGAACTGTCTGCAAAAAGATCAAGGTCAGAATACGGGATGTGGGGTATTGTGGCAGGCATCATACAAAAGTAAAGCAAGCATATCCAGTATGCAGAGAGCAATGCTTCAATTATAAGTTGAATCATTTTCTGTGTTAGTGCCTAGTTAGAAACATGCAAAGCAAGCCTATGAAAATGGTTACTGAACAGATGTAAGGCAATGATTCCAATAAATCACTCTATGCCATACAACAAATTGGTAGCGTCAGGTCTAGAGAATTGACTCAAGATGAAGGTAAAGTTGAGACTATATGCTGAAATAACAGTCAACCAAGAAGTCACATAAGGAATGCAGATTGGTAGTTATAGATAGTAGAATGTTAAGCAAAATCCACTCACCATAGCTGAAGCAAGTATTGAGTTTGGTTTAGTAAACATTCACTTGTTAGAAGAGATTTATAGTGTTTCGTAGGTCATTGTAAAGTTCCTGGAAGACTATAAAGATGTTTTCACAAGTCTTCGATGGTTTCCTGGTGAATACCATCTCAAAGTTATTGACAGTGTGAGACAAGCTCAGCATCTGCCACGGAGAATTCCAGTTGCCTCAAGACCTGAAAGACAACATAGAGCAACAAGCAGTCTGACTGACCCAGGAGATCCTGAAAGATGGAAAAAGAAAGATAAGAAGGCCAATGGATCGTTCTTTGAGGAGTTGGCAGCTGATATTAAAAGTGTGAAAGCAAAAGAGGCAATCATCACAGAACGTCAGAAAAAGTGTGATAAGAAAAAAAGAATACAAGAAGAAGAAGAAAATGCAATTGAAAATGTCTGAAGACAAGCAGATATGCCATGTACTAATGATGAATGCTTTTTGCCCAGATCCTGTTAAGGTGAAAACTGCAGCAGAGATGCAGTGACCAACTGATATGAAAGGGGTGCATCAATTTGTTGGATTTGTGAACTATGTAGCAAAGACCTTGCCTCATTTATCATCAGTGTCTGAACCTCTATGAAAGCAAAGTGTTAAGGATGTGTAGTGTGCTCTGGGGCATAGAACAGGAAACAGTTTTCATTTGAATCAAAGAACAAGAGCTCAACATGCTCTGAAAGTCATCAATTTAGCAGAAACAATTAATCTGAAAGACAAATATCTTGCTCAAAACAGGCAAACAATGCAACAATGTGCAACTCTTCAAGTGCTGCAAGAAGTAGAGATGAAAGGGTGACCTGAAATCACAATGGACGCATTCGTTGCTGTAAGAGAATATTGGGCAGACAGAGCTGAAGTGATAGCCAAAGGTAACTGAAACATATCCTTAAGGAGATGAGAAAAAAGATGCAGGGGTGCATCCTTGGAAGTCATCAAGGAACTAAGTCAAGTCTAAGGATGGTGAGAAAAATGCTCTACATGTTAAACATAAGCAATGTGATTAAGGACCACATCAGCTAGTAAGAAATACCAAGCTAAGCATGCGAAAGAGCGATTCATGACTCATGGCATTCCAGACTGACCATGAATGAAGCTTGGTATGGACTTTTTCACACTCTCAGAAATTGGTTATCTCATCATCATTGACTCCTATTCTGTCTGCTAGGAGTTACACAAGCTGATGCCAATGACTACCAGTAAGATTATAGAAGTCCGGAAAGCACACCAGCAGTTATTGTATTCCAAATACCATGATGAGCAACAATGCCCCTCAATTCATAAGTGAAGAAATCAGTTGTTTCCTAAATAACTGGGAACTCAGCACCACACATCACCTCCACACTAATCCCAGACAAATGGAAAGGCTATGTCAACAGTGGAAATAACCAAAGGAATCGTGAAAAAAATATTGAGCAGGTCCAACTTATATCAGGCAATGCTAGAGTGGAGATGTATATCTATTGAATGAATGAAAAGTTGTCCAGTTCAACAACTAATGCCATTGCCACATCCAAACTATTCTTTCAATCGCTAAAACAATGACTGAAACACAAAGTAGTAATAGGAGAGAATGACAAAGGCAAAGCAAAATGACAGAAAGCCAAATTTCACATTAACAAAACTGTCAAATTATTGCCAGAGCTGAGTATTAATGAGTCAGTAAGAGTGCAAATATATGATACTCTCAACAAGAACAGATGAGTGAGGTCATGAACTTCGGTCATAAGAAAAGTGAAAGACAGTATAAAGTAGGGGTACAATTCTAGAAGGGTGGAGGAGAAGAGGGACATTGTTATATAGGTGCACAGATCATAGAAGGTGGCAGACAGGTGGAGAGAGTGTTAATAAAGCAGAATGATTAATTTGGGAATACAGTACAAGAGAAAGGAGGCAATGTTGAACTTGTTAGACCTCAACTGGAGTATTCTGTACAGTTACGAGTGTCAATTATAGAAAGATGTGAATGAATTGGAGAGAGTATGGAAGCAATTTACAAGAATGGTTCCAGGAATGAGAAACATCAGTAATTAGGATTGAAGAAGTTGGGACTGTTCTCCTTGGAGAGAAGGCTATAAGCCAATTTGATATAGATTTTCAAAATTGGGTGCAGGCTGGATAAGTAGTTGGGGGAAGACGATCCCACTCATTAAAAAAAAACCGTGAGAGGGCATACATTTAAAATAATGTGCAAACAAAGCTAGGGTGATGTGAGAGAAAAGCTTCTTTCAAACAGTGAGTGGTTAGTGTATGGAATGCACTGCCTGGAAATGTGGTGGAGACAGATTCAATTGAAGGATTCAAGTGGACACCTGATGATTATTTGGATAGAAATGGTATGCAGGGACATGGGATAAAGGTAGGAGATTAGCACTAGGTAATAGATGGGCCGAATAACCTCCTCCTGCACTGTAACAATTCTGTGATTCTGTGAACAGTCTGTGAGTAACCTGAGACCCATGTAGAGCAGTCACCACCTCAATCGTATGTTGTGAACATAAATGACCAGCTATATTACTGCAAAGGTAGGCATATCCATTCAACTAGAGAAACTATTCCTTTACTGGAGGCACCAGATGAAGAAGATATAATGCCACCAATGGCACAGAGTACAGACAACTGTTTAATCTCAGAGTTCCACTGCTTCCCAACAAGAAAAATGGATCAGCAACAACATTTACCACAGCAACAGCAGTCACCATAGGGCTGACATTCCTCAAAGACAGAAAATCATCCAAGAAACAGCCAGATACCAGATGAACAGCCAACAACAACATACACACATTCCATTAGATGTCCTGAATGATTTAAAAATAAAGTATGCAATGCATGTGCAAAGGCCGATGAAAGTGTCACAAATTAGAATTAACAAAAATGTTCTTGTTCAAGAAAGGTCATATTTGTTATTGTCTTTATACTTTGGGTCATGGGTAACTACAAACAGTAGTGCATGTAATTTATTTTATGAAAAGGAGAATGTCTGGAGAATCTATACATTGTTTACTTGTGCCTACGTGGTCATGTAACCTCTGCTGTAACTTGCTTTCAGTAGCTATTAAAACACATTACATGAAACATTGGGCCTGTAATTTCCGCATTTAAAACAAAAACAAAAAAGAAACACTGAAAAATAAGAACAAACTTAACACAAACATTATCTTTACATTACTAGCAAAGACCATATTTGGTTCTCAACTCATGACAACTGAGCAGTGGCCACTCATGGACTAGACTGCTATGTGCACATGTCCCTTCAACTTTCCAAATATAGCAGTAATAATCTTGATCTCAATAAAAAAAAATCTGAATTTTCTAATGGTTGATCTTGGTTGCATAGAAGAATGCAATGACAATTCATACTCTACTACTCAATGGTTGGAGCAATATGTAGAGACCTTCACATGACATTTTAAACCTCAAACATAAAGATCAAATAGCATTTCAAATCCACACCATCAATAATCTGTGTACAATATATAAGATTCTTGATTTATATTTTTAGATTGGTTTACTTATCGTTATGGACAATCTGGCTGTGAGCTTGTTTGACTTGGTATTGGGGGATCGGATATCTTTAGAAGATAAAAGCAGTGGCAGGTGACAGAGGACTAAAGGTGTTATCGATTTCATGGCACAAGAACCCAGGATACTTTGATTCATTGTGTCAGAGCTGAAGATTTATGATGTTAGACAGAAAGATATGCTGCATTATGTGATAGAGCCTACAGGATACTGTTAAAAAGAGTTCATTTAGTTTTTTTACTACACACATGTAAACAATGAACTATAATATCTTTCCAATCCTGACACATTTCATCCTTTGCACCAGTCTAATGTTTTATTCTATGGTGTTACCATCTGTAGTAGAAAGGCAGAAAGAGCTCTAAATACAACTGACTCCTGAGGGTTTTCTGTTAGGAAGAGTATTCACTTTATTGTCCAGAATCTCAGCTGCATTCTACCCAAATCCACCTGGGGCCAGCCAAAGGCATTGTTCACTGCACTATCATTAAACCTTTAAAGACTACTGCTTCAGAATGTACGGCAATTCATCCAGCAAAAAGACACATCTTCTACTTAAAAGAAACATGCACAAAATTACTACTCAAAAAACAAAGGCACTGCTGCATATTTGAAATCTAGCTGCGATCTTCACAAGTACAAAGGACTGTTTTAAAAATATTATGGATGCAATTGCTTTTTGACACAAGAAACTGTGCAAAAAAGGAGCTCTGATAGGGAAGATTCAGTGATGCATATCAGGTTTTACAGTCAGCTGCTAAAGTGATGGGAAGCAAAGTTGGACCTTATAACTTCATAAAATTTTCATTGTTCCTTCAATGGCAAATTAGATCTGTTCATTTCTCAGGTCAATACTTGGGTCAAAAATCAACCCAGTCCCTCAGTTTTACACCCCAATATCAGAGAGTCATAGAGCAGTACAGCACAGAAACAGACCCATTGGTCCAACTTGTCCATGCCAACCAGATATCTTAAATTACTCCAGTCCCATTTACCAGAATTTGGCCCATATCCCTCTGAGCCCTTCCTATTCATATATCCATCCAGATGCCTTTTAAATGTTGTAATTGTACCAACCTCCGCCACTTCCTCTGGCAACTCATTCCATACACACACCACCTTCTGCGTGAAAATGTTGCCCCTCAGGTCCCTTTTAAATCTTTCTGCTCTCACCTTAAACCTATGCCCTCTAGGTTTAGACTCCTCTACCCTGGGAAAAAGATCTTGGCAATTCACCCTATCTATGCCCCTCATGACTTTATAAATCTCCATAATGTCACTCCCCAGCCTCCGATGCTCCAGACAAAATAACCCCAGTATATTCAGCCTCTCCTTATAGCTCAAACCATCCAACCCTGGCAACGTCCTTGCAGATCTTTTCCAAGCCTTTTTGAATTTCACAACATCCTTCCTATAGCAAGAAGACCAGAATTGCACGCATTATTCTATCTGACGTCTCTTTTAAAGGAAGACATCTGTGACAGGGAAGCACTCTCTCAGTATTGCACTGACATGTTAGCCAAGATTAACTGCTCAAGTGGGGCCCATAACCTTCGCATTTAGAGAGAGTGGCACTGAGTTACAGTGTTGTTGGATTGATCTAAGTGTAAGACATTAGGTATGAATCAGTTGTAAGTGGTGCACTTGTGAGCAGCAAATTGTTTGTCCCATCTCAAACACCCAATTCAGAGCATTCTGAACAATGGAGTGTGCAGTTAGCAATGGCGGGAAGGAGAATCCCGCTTTAAATGGAATATTACAGAATTAAAAGGTCCAAATGCTGAATTCCACAACTTTTTACAGAAGTTACTTCCCCATTATTCAGACACAAAATGGGTTTGCACCTGCTGAATCAGGTTGACCCACTCCAGCTAAAAACATGCTTAGTTGTTGGTGGAAAGTGGTGAAGTCTAACTTACTCCCCACAAACAGTGACCATTTATCAGTTTCTGCATTGAACATGGGTCACTTTTATTTGTTCGCACATTTTTCCTAAAGCATCCAACTTTCCTAGACTACCCTAAAGTCTTTGCAATTGCTGTTGCATAATAAGTAGCAGATTGGCAGGATCCTTTTGGATCCCATTTCATATGAATTGGTAAAGGGGCCTGGTAACACTACAGACAGTATCTTCATCTTGTCAACAGCTGGAAAGTTACATTTGCAAACCACCTGGCTTTTGCCTGGTCTGTCAGACATGCGTTTGTAACTTCCATTTCACGCAGAAGTAGCAGCTGAGCTTTGTTATCTGCTGCAAGCAACAGTACAGGCACCTTCCAAGGATTGTGACAGCTTTCTCAGTTGTTGCAGCATTAGACTTTCATACGACAGGATCTTTCCAAAGTTCTGAAGGAACTATCTACCAGGCATGTTCATTTATGTGTAAAGCAAGTGACTTCTGTCATGATTGCTGGAGTTAAACAACTGTCATTTCCCAAGGGAAATGAGACAAAACTGAAAAGGGCACAGATTTTTTTTTTATTGATCCTGCTCTCTGGGCTAATATATTGATGGATGGAATAGTCCTGCCATATTACAGGGTCTGGGTATACCAGCGGAATAACAAGCAAGGTTCCACAACAGTATTCATTTTAAGGTTTGTCTGTGGTCAAAGTCCAGTGTCATGGTCAACCATTTAGCCTGTTGAATCTGGCAGGATACGGTGTGTGTGAATAATTCAGGGAGAAGCCTTCAGGCTGTTAGAAGAGCAAGCTGCTGCCAGATTGGAACTGTATACTGGTGCGATTGAACTATATTTCCCCAGTTCTTTTCTTCCCCCTTCTACCCATAATACCAACTCTGTATTTGTGTCTGTATGTGTATATGTGCAGGAGTTTAACAGGGAAAGACAGTTTCAACTAGTTGAGTTTCCTATTGGTGGTTATTGGTTTGCTTAACTCCGGTTAGAATGTATTTATCTATAATAAACAGTAGTACTGGAACCTGGTCAATGCTTTCTGTTAGTTTGATTCCAACAGAGAGATAAGTTCGGGACTTTGAATACTTTCATTAGATCATTAACTTTGGTGACAACTCTGGGAGTACTGTGTTCGAGAATGAGCTCACTTTCTCAAGTGGGTTGTAACAGCACTCACTCAGTGATCAACACAAAAATGATTTGTTGTTTGGGCATTTCTTGCTTTGGGATGGTCTATGGATAGCTGTGAAAATGCCACTCACTCCAGAATAGTCTTCATTTTAGTAACTCCCTGCACGCGAACAGCAGTGAAGACAGGGATCTTCCTTGCTCTGTCTACATCTACCATGAGTGGCCGGTGAAGGTTGTGGACAATACCTTTCGCTCTTGCATTAACACTTGTCTGAATGCTAGCGCAGAGCTACTAATCACATGCCCATAAACAGGACATATAACACAAATATAATGCTCAGAATGGACAAGGTGGAAATAGCTTCAGATACTGGATGGGTGTGGTGGGAGAGAGAACAGTCACCTGGTCACTTTGTCACAGGAGGCAGTTCTACACCTTTGGTTCAGTTTTGCCTCAGATCAAGGACTAGAGGCGTTGGCCACAAGTGAAGCAGGTAAGGGGATTGATAAGCACTGCAGGAACCTCAACTTTTGCAATTGCCCAACAGGCCAACCCTCTTAAATTTCCCTCTGTCCTTTCTGCAATTCTTGCCCAGAATTCCTATGCAGCTAGCTTGAATTTATTCAAATGGGAACCAGTCTTGAATGTCCTCCCTTGATGTTCCAAAGTACCTGTATAACAATGTTATGACAAATCTCTGGAGCAGGATGGGACTTGAGCCTAAGCCTTTTGACTCAGGGGTAAGGACACAACCACTGTGCCACAAGCTAGCAACTGGGCTGAACTTTTTTTTTATTTCTATAACCTATGTTATTGCACACCTCTGGAGTAGGTGGGAATTGAACCTAGGCTTTCAGGTCTAGGAGTAGGGACACTACCACTGCACCATAACAGGGCAGCACTTGGGCTGGAGAAGAATAAAAAATGCTAAATGCAGCTGCTGTCACTTTCGGCCTAGCTTGGTGGAGGGGCACAGTTTAGTGAGTCTAAAGGCTACTGAATTTAGCAATAGCTAGGATTGCAATAGGCGGGAATGACCTTCTGGAGACATTCATTTTTCATTATTCATATTGAGTAGAAATAGCCTTGGAATTTTTTATGACTAACTGCCTTGGAAATGTCAGCTTACTGGGGAGATTTTGATCCCTCATTCCCATCCTGCCACCTCTGAATCACTGCAAAGGATCTTGTGATCAGATGTGACATTTCCCACAGGAATACCTGTTGATAGGGCTGCGCCAGTGACAACTGCACTCAACCATCATGATAATGAGTCATTTGAATAATCACAAGGGACTCCAATCCAGCAGGACATAGTCATTAGATGACACATGCATTTTTCAGAAGAGCTGTAGGATTAATTTATTTTGACATCATTCCAAAGCATAATCGGCAGCCAGATTTATGGAGCTTCTTTTTAGAAAACATTTGCTCATGGGATGTGGGCATTGCTGGTTATGTTAGCACTTATTACCCATTCCTAGTTGCCCTTGAGAAGATAGTGGTGAGCTGCCTTCTTGAACCACTGTAGTCCATATGGTGTAGGGACATCCACAGTGTTGTTAGAGGTTGAGTTCCAAAGCATGTCCCAGCAATAATGAAGGAATAATGACTTGGTTCCAAGTCTGGATGGTGTGAGGATTGTTGGGTGCTCGCAGGTGTTGGTCTTCTCTGCTGCACTATCCACTTAGGTTGTAGAGGTACTGTACTACTTTCTTTCTTAAAATAAAAGCAGATTGCACTCACATAGCTTTGCAAGCTCAAACAACTAAACCGCTCAATTTTCACCAGTCAGGGAAAGTAGAAATTGCTTGTGACAACATTTGAACAATTCCGTATTTCACCAAATTATTTATTGGAAGTTGCCAAGACACATTGATCTTTTTGAATTCAGTACCTTGAGCTCTTCATGGAAGTAAAACGTGCCACCAGATGATTTGTGAATGTTCCCATGAATATTACTCCGACCAAAAAATGCATCAATAGCAGGGAACTGTAAAAACTTCCTATGGAGGGTCCTTGGTTCCTTCTTAAGGCAGAATTACATAGAAGAGGCCAATAGAATGATAAGTCTCAGTTACTGCTACAAAGGGCAATGCTAGTGGTTATTGAACCTTCTCTGCTGTTTCACAAGAACGATTTTGGTCATTGTAGCCTTGCATTCTTCTGCCTTACTTTCAAATAAAGAATAACTCCTTCAACTGGAAATTCATACTAAAATTTGATCTCTTTCGCCCTACTCTATGGAGCCAACAATTATTCCCTGATTGAGAAACAGCACAAACTTTCCACAGGGTTGTAATCTGCATGGATAAAAAGGCAGAATAATTCATTTAACTCCAAAGTGAACAGAAGACAAATAACTCTCTCCCTGACACTGTGCTGGCTCTGCTTGGTCAAGCCTACCATTCTTTCTCTTGTGCTTCTCCTAGGTGAAAGCTGATGGTCAGAATCACAACAACACTTTAACGGTGACCAGTGAATAATTTGTGAACAGTTAATTACTCACCATAAATCAGAAACCTAAATGAACCAGCCATACAAATACTGCGACCAGAGGCTAGGAATTTTGTAATGAGTAACTTCCCCACACACCACGTAACCCCACCCCCCACCTTACTCTCCAAGGTACAATTCAGGGGTGAAATGGAATAACACTCCATGTGGTTGGATGGGTGCAGCTCAAACAACACTCAAGAAGCCTTGACACCATTCAGGCCAAAGCAGCCTGTTTGAAATGGTGCCCCATCTACCTTCAATATTTACTCCCTCCATCACCAGCACACAGTGGCTGTAGTGTTTTCCAACTACAAGGTGCAATTCCACAATTTACCATGGTTCCTTCACTAGCACTTCCAGAACCTCTAACATCTGGAAAACAAGGAGAATAAGACACAGTGGAACACCACAGCTACAAGTTCCCCTGCAAATCACAAATCATCCTGATTTGGTTCTATATTATCATTTTGCCATTATTACAATGTGAAATGCATCCCCACAACATTTCAAAACTACCTACACCATATAAAATGCAGCAGTTTGAAAAGAGAGCACACCACAATCTTCTCAAGGGAATTAGAGATGGGTAATAAATGCTGGCCTTACAATGAAATCCACATTCTGTGTATGAGTAAAACAAATTCTAATTACCATCTCTTCTTTTTGTCAATTACTTATTTAGTTGATTATTTAGGTACAGGGATTCTTTGCCACACTCAACCTAGTATTTGCAGTGTCTTCACGAGTTGGGAAACATCAATTAGAACAAAAGAACAGATTAATTTGTTTACCTCAAGTTCTTTAGAGTAGTTACAACTGCTTTATGAGATTTATAGGTATTAACACCAAAGGTTAATAAAAACAAATTTGCACGAAGTTGCAAAGTAGAGTTGGCATGCCAGCAAAAGAGTAAACAACAGTATAAGTTTATTAATCAATTGAATACAAAGAACAGTGACTACACATATTAATTTTACACAGTGTGGATTATATTTTAGTCCTCAATCATTATTATAGATATATCTGGACTCTTGTGCTGAGACTTGTGCTTTCTTGCTGTACAAGCTGGATCTAAACACTTTAATGTCAATGTGTTGTTGTTACACAACAGTAATTGAGAGATGGTGATTGTAAAACATCTACAATGTTGATTGTGACACAGGATCTGACCATTTAATAGCATCATGCAACAAAATCTTTCATAGCTGAAGATGTTTCATCTGCGTTCTTTAACAGTTTGCGAGCTATTATACAGCAACAGCTTTTTCTTATTCTCAAAAACAAAACATGATGAATAGTGCATTTTTCAGCAAACTGTAACACAGGTTGAAGGGCATCTCTTGCTCACAGAGTTTAGCAATCTTAATTCATTCAGTGGCCTAAATCTCTGACACTAAGTCAACCTGCATCAAGCAGTACAAATTATTGCTACTGTACCTTGGCATGCCTGCCTCATCAGTCCACATCAGTCTATAATTCCAAACTATCAGATTTCACCCAATCCCATCTTGCCAAAACAGTATCTGCAGTCTCCCTATTTCAGCTCGTCTCTGCCTATCTCATTTCCTATCAATCCAATCTATCTGCTTCATGTTAAATTTAACTCTTTGAACTCTGGCTTTGGGGACAATCTAGTTAATAGTTTTGTGCTGTGTAATCTTTTGCTTATTAATCAAAATTTTCTGCATCCAACAAGTGTTGTAACGGCTATCAATTTGACACTCATTGTAGGCTGCTCATTGTCATGTGTATGTGAAAGAAACTGCATTTTGTTGAAAACCAAATTTCATAATCGTCTCAAACTGACGTCTTTACCATTAGTCTTATTGCTGGATAGGAAGGTATTTTGGAGCTTTGGTTTGATGCTGATTGTGAGAGACTTACACTAATCTCTCTGTAGAATCTAAGAAGCAGCTTATTAAGAACAGCACCTTAGCAAAGGGTCACCCCATTTGGCTTACCCCATTTAAACTATTATTTTCATTATTAATATATGGATAATATTAATATTAATTAACATTTATCATAATGATTATCCTTTATTATTAGTACTATTGTTAAAGCTACTTTGCCAACACTGGAACCAAAACAAAACTGCACTTTGTGTACATTGGATTATATCAATACTTACATCAAAGGCCCTTCAGGTTTTTATGCTTTGATTTCTAGCCTGTGCTCTAATGGATATCAGCATTAAACAAATGAATTATTTATTCTTTTTTAATATCCCTTTCTTTATTAATGGTGATAAAAGGTGAAGGTAGGATGTAATGTTACTCTCATACATTATCACTGCTTCATGGGAACATATTATTCATAAATATCCACTAATAAATTAAAGAGACAGCTTTTTACATCTTAAGGCCTTGTTAAAAGAACAAAGAACAATACAGCACTGGAACAGGCCCTTCGGCCCACCAAGACTTTGCTGCCACATTTTGCCCTTCCATACTAAAACTGTCTCCACTTACAGGATCAAAATCCTTCTATTCCCTTCCTATTCAAGTATTTGTCTTAGTCAGAAATCACACAACATCAAGTTATAGCCCAACAGGTTTATTTGAAAACACAAGCTTTCAGAGCCTCGCTCCTTCTTCAGGTGTTAGTGAGAGAGGTAATATCAGACACAGAATTTATAAGTAAAAGATCAAAGGCTCATACCATTGATGAGGATGTACTAAAGAAACCTAAGATGCTGTTAAATCTTTAATCAGTTAGAAAGTTTTAATTAATTAATATGTTAGGTTTGTTTAGTACATCTCATCAATGGTGTGAACCTTTGATCTTTTACTTATAAATTCTGTGTCTGATATTACCTCTCTCACTAACACCTGAAGAAGGACTGAGGCCCGGAAAGCTTGTGTTTTCAAATAAACCTGTTGGGCTATAACCTGGTGTTGTGTGATTTCGGACTTTGTCCACCCCAGTCCAACACCGGCACCTCCACAACATGTATTTGTTTTGTACATGTATGCATGTATGCTTTTTGAATGGTCAAAAGTAATAAATCAGTGCAGTTCATCATGCAATAACCTGACTGCAAGTTTCTGCAATGCAGCTGAAGAATTATTAGTTTTAGTGGACAACAGGCACAGACCAACGCTAAGGATGTTCAGGTTAGCCACAGCTTGAGATAGACACAGAAAGATGCTACCTCTATTTGTAGCCAATCAGCATCCTCTGACAACATCAGAAGAGCATCAGCTGCCATGCCAGTGTGAAGATTGTCCCATTTATGAAACCGACCATCTTTGAGGAAAGATTTCCTCTGGTGGTGTAATAGAAACATAAACTCATCTTCCATTGTTTCATTCTCAGTCCTGTACGAAAAGGAAGTTATTACACCCTCTGCCCAGTGGAGCTCTAACTGTGATAGCTAAGTTAGGAATGAAATTTCTCCTGGTGGTAATTTTAATGAAATCTTAATTTTGGTTTTGTAATATTTTGTTAGGAATCATTTCATCCTTTGGATGGAATTATAACAGCAGTTTCATGTTGTGACATCACACCCGCTAGGAATTAGGCTAGAATGGTTGAGATTTTACTTACAATACCTCAAATTAGCTCGGCAAACTTTCATCTCAACAGTCTTTGCTAGATTGGAATCCAGATCTCAGAGGTGAAGGAATAGTAAGTGTGATCACAATCCAGCAATTCTACAGGGACACATGGCACTTGTCAGCTTTCCCCCAAGCCTTCAAACCAATAGATTATGGGATCATTCTTCACACCCCACATTTAAAATGCCAAGTTAGAGATCCATCTCAATCTCCTCCTGAGGTCCCCAGCATCACGCCACACTTTTCAATAATTAAGTAGTGGACAAGTGCATTCATTGGCATACATCACAATTGTACAATATGTTGCAAAATTGCACCTGCACCTTCAAATGCAAACTCCATGCTGTCATCTGGGAGGCAGGTGCTCGGAAGTAAGTGTAAAGCTGTGACCACCATTGTCCCCATAATGATGAATGGCTAAGAGAAACTCCTTGCAGCTCACCCGTAATATCTTTTATCATCCAAAACAATACAACAACAATTTGCATCAATCTGGTATCATTCTCATAGTAAAACATCCCAGGGCACTTCACAAGAGTGCAATCAGGCAAAATTTGACACCGTCACAAAGGGAGCAATTTGAGTGGGTTACCAAAAGCTGAGTCAAACATACGGGTGGCACGGTGGCTCAGTGGTTTGCACTGCTGCCTCACAGCAACAGGGCCAGGGGTACGATTCCACCCTCGGACACTGTCTACGTGGAGTTTGAATATTCTCCCTGTGTCTGCATGGGTTTCCTCCCCATAGTCCAAAGATGTGCAGGTTAGGTGGATTAGCCATGGGAAATTCAGGATAGAGTGGTTCTGGGTGGAGGGGTGGTGTGGACTCAATGGGCCAAACGGCCTACTTCCACATGGTAGGAATTCTATGATAAATGGATCATAGGCAACAAAGTACTCACCTTCGTCATAAAACCTTCTCTCTTTTTCCGAGAACAAGACTGAGGTTTACAGCGAAAGTGGTACAGGAGCACACAACTTTGTTTGATCTTACATGTTAATTCAAATCGCATGGTGACCACTCTCATGATGACATTTACTGGCATTTTCATCAAGAATTGCATTAAATGTTATTGACTTGGGTTACTTTGGAGAGTCATGCGTGAATTCTTCCACTAACTTAATTTTCAAATCAAAGTTCTACAAAGAATAGTCCTTGAGAATCTAGCTGTTTTCATCATCCATGCTAAAAATGGGGAAATATGAAATCTTGGCAGCTACCTTGTAAGATGAATTTACTTCACTGACTCATGTATGACATCAAGGTTTGATTATGTTGTTCTAGCAAGTCTTAGGCTGCAATTGAATGTTGTCATAATTACATTCATTGGAAATAAAACGGATCTTCCTGATTAGTGTCTCACGCCTTCAAACCTTTCCCTTCACTTCCCATCCCTTTTTATGTTACTACATCTTTGTTTCTATCTCGTTCTCATTGCATCTTTAAATGTTCTTTGGTATATTTTTAATTGCAGGGGCTTTGGTTGCAGAAGTGATTTCAACAAGATTGTTTCAGATGCATGAAAGTTGATCCACCATAATTGCTGGCCCAACATTGCTTGCTAGTGAACTAAGCTGCTCTTGCAACTTTAAGCTTGCATCACTGTTCCATGTGGACTTCCAGAGTTTGTCCATTTGCTACCATCAATAATGTCAAACCTTTTGCAAGGTGGATGCCTGCAATTGAATGACGTGGAATCCACCCTGTGCAGCCTGTAGCAAGTGTGATCAGCCTACAATCATTGGCAGCAGAATGGGAAGGGGAGCAAATAGCTGAGAAAAACAAGCAATGTTTGACTCTTTTGATCTTATTCCAAATTGGGTATCCCGGGAATGATTTCCAAAGAAGTAGCCAGCTGCAGTTCATTGTCGAGAGCAAGCTGCTGAGAAGGATCTGTTACTGCAGTCTGTCATGAGCTACTTTTTATGCAGCAGGCAACTACCTCTGGTAATCCTGACCTTCAGCTGCCATCCAGAAGAAGCAAGAGACTGGGTATAAAGTGAACATGAGCAAGCTCTCCAGGAAGTACAATGTTAAGAAAGAGTAAAAGCAAAATCCTACAAATGCTGGTGATCTGAAGTAAAAACAGGAAGTGTTAGAGACACTCAACAGGTCTGGCAGTATCTGTGGAGAGAGAAACAGAGTTAACGGTTCTGAATAAGTCAAAACATTAATGCTGTTTTTCTCTCCACAGATGCTGGCAGACCTGATGAGTTTCAGTACTTCCTGTTTTTATTTTATTCAAGGAAGAGTAGATTGGCCTGTGTCCATTTTTCTTTAAACCATAATATATACAATATCATTGTTTGTTATGTATGGAGGCTACAGTCATGATACACCACGATGGTGCTGATACCTTGGTTCGGGTGTTGATGTTTGGCATGGCAACGTGTGGCGCAAAGAGATAATGTGCTGTTATTTTGTCAGACTGGCAGCAGTTTACAGGAGCGTCCCTTTACTTGAATAAGGTGAGAAGGAATTAAAGGTGTCGATGATAGATATTGTTTCACTGAAATTTAAACATGAGTGTAGACATTAATTGTGATGTTGTTTGCAGTAAATGTTGCCTCTGTCTCCTCCTCTGTTCTATCCAGTGGTGTTCCACTTTTCCCATGATAACATCATGCAAGAGTATGCCCTGGGGAATGTTAAACCAGCTCCTAAACAGTTAAGGGTCAGCCAGAGCTCAGTGAGTTGCATTGTTGCACATGCAACAGCAGTTCATGAGTTCATGTCATGTGCCAGACGTTGGAGTACAAACATCTAAGCTGATACTCCTGCACAGTACTGAGACAGTACTACACTGTCTGAGGTGTTCTTCCAGATAGGGTATCGAACTAAGAATATTCTCTCAGGTGAATATAAAAGATCCCATGGTACTATTTGGAAACAAAGCAGTGCAGTTACCTCCGGTGCCATGGCCAGCATTTATCCTTTAATCAACATTATGTTAAAAAGAAAATGACTATCTAGTCATTGCTATACATAGGTACTTGTTGTGTTTAAATTGGCTGTCCTACATGAGGGCAGAGACTAGACTTTATTTTTTTAGAAACCCTAACTGTGGATGGAGTACACTGAATGTGGGTCTGAAATTTTGCCAGTTTTTTATTTGCCCCTGTGAAGAGCAAATCCCACTATTTATGAGAAGGATAGCGACAAAAGAACCAATTAAAAGTGCATTTCAGTTGTGGAAATCTGTGTTAGGGGCTCCTCAGTTGATCATGGCAGCTGCTTCACCTCATATCACTCAGCCTAACTTACCCTGTGTAAATTAGCAGTATAAGTCCAGCAAACTCATAGCTGCTTCTCCACTGGCTCTCTGACTTATGCAAATAAGGACGCCAATACTTAACTCAAGAACACAAAGAAACGCAAAGTTTGCTCCAACAAATAGAAAACTGAATAAAGGTGTGAAGAAATTATCAATTGGCAGTGAAAACTGATTCTGTGGAAACAGCTATTCCATTCTGATAAAATAAGAATAAAATAATAAGATTTATCCAATGGTTGCTTCCTTTGTTTGTACTGTACAGTGAAATACTATTCACCAAGGTACCGCTTCATTATTGTAGAATTTCACCACATCATAGTTAATCAGAGGTCCTTCCAGTTATCTGACCCTCTTAGTGCCTCAAATGAATGTAAATATAGTATTGTAAATGTAACAGAAGTCTTTGGTTTGTTTGAATAGAATCAATCCAATGTTCATTTGTTTCCTTGATATGCTATTGTACAGAGCCTAACTGCATTTGTGACTATGTATATATACAGATATTTTTTATGAATAAGGTATATTTCTGTCCTAAAAAAATCAATCTAGTTGTCATGGACTCTCGTCCACCTAGTTAAATTCCAAGTACAACTTCCATGAAGAGAAAACAGCACTAAATGTCTCCCCATTGCCCATTTCAAACATCATCAAACAAATACTTCAGCAACCGTGACATTACAATCCCCATCATTGATGCCATCAGCTTGTGGATGTGTTCCACCAATGCTGAGGCCCTTCGCCTACTCAAGGCAGCTGTGCAGGAATGGAACAAGGGATCTAACATAAAACAGCCCTACACACACATCTTCTAAACATCCCCCCCACCCACAACCCTGCACACACTGAGCTGATAAGGAACAAGGAAAGAATTATTAGCTAACCACCGAATAGGTATTGCAGCCTGTACAAGGAAAGCATCAGACAAATGATCTTTGTAGCAAAGTGTTAACCCTACTTAGGCACTGCAGTAACCCTTCAGGACATGACTCAAAATAGACCATGTACTACCAATTTGATAGAATAAGATTTAAACATTTCATAACATAATATACTGTACGTTTCCTGCATTATCAGGATTTCTCTCCTTGTCTTTTCAGCTTTAGTAGTACCTACAAGATGAACATTGGTTTCTCAGTAAATATGTATGTAGATAATACACAGAGTATCAAAAAATTTTCGATGAAAAGATTTGCACTTAAAAACAACTTGACAGCTTTCAGGATTTCAGGGGCTCATCTTGTGATATATATCCATACGTTGCAAGTCCAGGTATATGCTGCCACTAATTAAAGCCTGAACCACTTTGACAGTTAGAAAACAGCTCATGGCAATTCTCAATTTCTGATATGCACTTTTGAGTGAAATACTGCCTGTAGCAGAAGTTAGATAAATTATCTTTTTTTTTCCCATTCTTTTACCTGTTTTGATCTCTTAAGAAATAGCACAAAATAAAATGAAGGTAGTTACCACTCCTCACTGCCCTACCAGCCACAGGGTTTGCATGGTTCATGTTTAGATAACTATATATATTTGTGATGAGTTCCTGCTTTAGGTTATCTACTGCCTGAATCAAAGTTAAATGTAGGTTGATGTTCAGAACACTCTGTGACTTCTTGTCCTCTTCCTGTCTTACTTTCAGGTAGAAGTGATTCACTTCTTTTTCTTCCCCCTCAGCCCATGTAGACTAGGTTCAAAGAAGATTGCCTCACTCTGATGCAGAAGATTGTTTGTTTAACCTGTTACATCTGCTGCAAGGTCTGCAGCAATTGTCCTAAGTGTCACAGAATCAAAAGCAGAAGTAGTACAGAAATATACAGTACTTATCCTAACAACAGGTTACACTAGGAGTGTCAAAATAAAGTCTGTGATCCACATGCAGCTCCTGAGTACAGGCAAGTCCTTTAAGTCCACCGAGCACAGTTTTATTCATGTTTCAAGTTCTTTGGACTTTGTAGACCTTGAGGTTTCGAAAAGGCTTTTCTGCTAGTGAATGAATCCCGAATCTATTAGTTTGTAATTTCCAATAAATACTGCTTCGCTTTTGTCCTGTCCTTGTTGAGGAGACTTGGACTGGGGACTTTTGTTGTATTGCTCAAATGTTATACATAAGAACAGAAGAAAGATAAGCAGAAGCAGGCCATTCAGCCTTGCAAGCCTGGCCTGTCAACAACATCATGGCCAATCTATCACAGGCTTCAAACCCTCTTTGTTCCAACACGGTATAGCTGTCAATTCCCTGTTATTTAAAAAAAGTCTATCTATTGCCTCTTTAATACTTTCAGTGATTGAGCCTCGACAAGTATCTAGGCTAGAGAATTCCAGTTATTCACTATCCTCTGGGAGACAAAATTCCTTCACGTCTCAGTTTTAAGTGAGTGTCTCCTTGTTCTGTAACTTCCACTCCCTAGTAAAAGAGTTCCCCACTAGTAGAAACATTTACTACGTAGAGTACAGCAGTGTTTGCCATTGCCTTCTATAGGATGGCAGACCAGGAAACTCTCCCGCTCTTACCACCTGTCATCAAAGGTATTAAGAAGACTTTACAATGTCCTTTTATGACAATCAGCCTTTTGTGCCACGTTAGGAACACAAATTTGGTGGTCAACAGGTCCTGGCACTGGACTCGACCCCAGAACTTCTGACCCAGAAATAGGAATATCATAAGACATCCTCAACAAATAAATCCCAAGAAATTGGAACGCAGGATTAGATGCTACGGAGTCAACTTTTACTATTCAGCAGCAGATTGCAAACAGTGTTTTCAAACTGCCTGATCATGCTGACCCTAGGACTGTTCTATTTTAAGGGGTGGGCAACATTACCATTTAAAAGTTGACCTGCAAACCTTGAATGAGTTTCCTGAAGTAACTCATTAGCTCCAGATTGGTGCGATACGAGGGCTGAGATTACATGGAAGTGGTGGGTGGAAAGTAGTTAGGAGAGAGGTTGTCAGACATTTCTGAACACTGCCCACTCTGGTATCCTTGGCTTAAAAATCTCCAGCTCTCTATGTCTCCCTACTGCTTTCAGTTGCTGTTAAAATCTGCCACACATTGATTAGTGTCAACTTATAAAAAGTTTTTTTTTTTTACTTGGTTCTGCATTAAACTTTGTTTGATAATACTTTTCTGAAGAATCTTGGGATGGTTTATTTCAGCAAAGGTGCTATATAAATGCAGTTGTTGATGTGTGAATACAGTGTATGAAATACAAGTGAAAATCAAATTGCTCAATTTTGCTATTGCTTCCAAACTCACAAGCCATAATAGATACTAACTTTTATCAGGCAAACAGCAAGAAGCAACTGATCAAAGCATTTCATCCAAGTTCATTTCAGGCCTTGTCCTTCACAAGACAACAGACCCAAAATGTCCATGGGCCAAGATCCCTTGAAATTTTGCTTGAAGATTATGTCTATCAGGTTCTCCAGCACTTACTTTGCCTTGGAATTGCAAGGAGGCGAAAACTCCCACAATTTAATTAAGCACAGTGGGTGCTCTCGCTACAAGATGCGCAACTCCTGCATCCACCACAGCAGAGAAACTGAAACGTCTTCATCTGATTCTACTGCCACCACCTCTCTCTGACACATGCCACCAAAATAATGCAGTATCAAAATGAAATTATTTTTACTGAAAGAGTATTTATTTAGCAATGCAGAATTTTACATGACAAATAACACTTTAGGCCTTGTAATGCTTCCTGTTTTAACTTCTGTATTTTATAACAAATGGTTAGGACAGTTGCATTTATTTTGTTTCTGAGGGAGTACTTAAACACAAGAGCATAAAAATGGTTGAAATAATGGCAGCAAATTCTGGAAAGACTGTACCATTATTCAAATTTGAAAGCAGGTCATATATGAAAGTTCAAAATTCAAACATGCCTTTTTAAACAAAACTTTCACCTAATACTAATTAGTGTTAGAGATAATTGGTTAAAAAGTGCAAATTAGTTCTGCCTTGTCTTCAATTTAATAATATTTAGTCCTCACAGTAAAATCCCACATTGTAAAGAAATGGTGCATACCCTTGATACTGAAATAAGAATTACAGTAAATTATAATCTAAGTCCTTTTATTTGCACACAATACTGAATTTAAGCCTCGGGCCAAGAGATTCACAATGTTTAAAGCTGTGCTTAGAAAATAAATGTTGGTTAAAAACTGAGAGCTGTAACCAGGTATATGTGTTTTAATCTTATGTGGGATCAATAAAAAGGGGGCTTTAAATATGACATCTGTAATTTGTTTCCTGAGAAATACCTATTTTTCAAAGCATTCTACCTGTTCAATATCATAGCTGCCAAGATGTAGAAGAGAGTTATGTGCATTCTGACATTGCTTAGTTCAACCAGATATAATGTCAACCATTTACAGAGGAATCTGGTGAATGGAGATAAGACTTATTTTTATACAAAAAAATTTATAGAATAGGATTCTGGCTGCAATCAAAGTTGGCAATCGGATTCACAACTGGAGACAATCAGCCATCATTCTGGTGCCAAAGAGGCACAACTGCAGCAATTAAGACCAATCATATGACCGACTCACTTTCCCTACAATACTTTCCTCTACAATGGCATGGTCTTTCATACAGCAACATTTAAAAACCAGGTAATCGCTACTCTGCTGCATATCAAAACTGTGTCTGTCTGCCCTACCACAGTGCATCAATGTTTGATTGCTTGATTCACAAGGCAGGAGATGGATGAAGATGGAATGTAGAGGGATAGCCCAACACCAAAAACCAAAGCAACTTGCCCCCACACATGCTAGAGACCGATTGACTTATAACCTTCCAAACTAGCTCAGATTTTCACTCCTGCAGTTTTTGTGCACTCAGTTTTATTTTAGTACCTCTGCTGGCCATTCAATGAACTGCATACCAGTATGCTGCAAGTATTTCCCACTGATTCATTCTGCGTGGCTTTGTTCAACTGAGGCTTTCCTGTGCATTCACTTGAGAGTGTTCTTTTTCCATGTGTTGTTATTTACCACATTCTTAATGGTGAAGTGCATTCACTCTTCCTTCAACTGTTTGTCCTTCATCAAGTGTTCTAATGGCTCATGTGTCCCAATTCATCACACCCTCTTCATGTGGTGTATATACTCCATGTCCTAATATTGAGCGCCATCTATCTGCAAATGACAACTCCCATGTTCTATATTGTAAACTATCTAGATTCCATTGTGACACAATTTGCCATTTCTTTATAGTTTGTTTCGGACATTGCAACGCAGTGCTGGTATTTACTCGTCATGCTGTGATATGTCTACCCCACATGCCACTATTTATCAGTTCATTGTCATAGTGAGGTGTACTCAGTCCTTCTGTCACATTGCTATAAGATCTACTCATGTCCACATTTCTCACTTGCTCAAACTGAAGTGCACCCAATCTTTGCAATAAGAGGTATTCAGTTCTTGTGCCAGTATCAGTTTCAGATTACGAAGTCCATACGTTAGTATTTACCACTCCTTGAACAGAAAGCCTATTTGCCAAAATTTGATGGGGCTGAATGATCACAGAGAGACATATCAGCCTGGTTATGTGCTGGCATTTACCACCATCTGGTGATGACACTTACTGCCTCCTGCTGGTGTTTTCAAACCAGTACTCACACACCAGGATTTATAGCATTTGCTAATAACATGTTCCTGCTCTATGTGGTGGAATTTGGCTGGGACATGTGCATACTCTATATGGTGTTGCCAAAATGGGGCTGGTCTATAAGTCCACAATGCCTTCTCGGTGATCCCTGATTGTTTCAATGTCAGGATAGACCTCAAAGTTTGAGGGAAGAAGAGGGAATGGGGAGCACCATGATATTTGAGAGGGTGGTGATATTTGAGAGAAGGTGGATGATATTTTAGGGGGTTGGATGACATTTGAGGGGCTGAATAATATTTGAGTGGTGTGGGTGATATTTGAGGGGGTGTTTGGATGTTATTGGAGGGGGAAGATATTGGGGGGTTGGATGATATTTGAGGGGGGTGGATGATATTTGAAGGGAGGTAAATGATATTTGAGGGGGGGTGGATAATAGTTGAGGGGGATAGATGACATTTGAGGGGAATGGATGATATTTGTGGGGAGGTATATGATATCTGAGGGGGTGAATGATATTTGAGGGGAGATAAATGATATTTGAGGGGGAGTGAATGATATATGAGAGGGTGATGATATTTGAGAGAAGGTGGATGATATTTTAGGGGTTTGGATGACATTTGAGGGGCTGAATAATATTTGAGAGGTGTGGGTGATATTTGAGGGGTGTTTGGATGTTATTGGAGGGGGAAGATATTGGAGGGTTGGATGATATTTGAGGGGGGTGGATGATATTTGACGGGGTTTGGTGATATCTAAGGTGGGTGGATGATATTTGAGGGGACGTAAATGATATTTGAGGGGGAGTGAATGATATTTGAGAGGGTGGGTGATATTTGAGGGGAAGGGGGTAAATGGATGGTCACAGCGACAATCCCCAGAGCCTCAGCCGCACAACAAAAAGTAAACAGGAAGATTCCGAACGACACACTGGAGGCTCTGCACAGTCCGCCTGGAACCCATCTCCCTTCCCCGTACATTTTAACACATAACCTACAGCCGGATCAAAGCAAACAGAAAGGGAAAGGAATTTTAACAACTGAAATAACGAGCTATCTCAAATCCCACGCTGTTTCCTTTTATTTTCAAATAAAATCTCCCCACGGGTTTTGAACAGAATCCGTCACAAACTTGCACGTTCCCCCTCGCAAGGTTCATCAGATCATTCTTTATCGTGCCTCTTTTTTTTAAAAGAAATCTTCCTTGTTGGAAAATGCAATCGAAGCGAGCTTTGGAACTTCTGCCGAAGACTGGGAGCTAGCTGCTCACAGGTAGCGAGCAAGACTCCTTCTGCTTCCCCGTTTCTTCAGCTCCCTCATTCCCCTGCCTCATACCCCTCCCTCATTCCCTGCCCTGAGCCCCCTCCCTCACCTGCAGGACACGGTAATCTCGATCTTGGTGGCGGGGACACTGGCCTGAAGCGGATCGAAGTCTCCAATAGATGCCATTCTCTCTGTGTATCTGCTTGTTGCTGTCTCTCTCTCTCTCTGACTCTCCCCTCACTAACTCCCCCCTCTCTCAGACATACATGACATCACACGCCTGACCATTCCAGACTGTACTCCCACCTTTCACAAGATTTCACACATATCGCCTCACTTATCATTTAGGAACCCCAAATCATTATCATGAGGAACTTTACAGAGAGGGAGCCCCGTTGACAGTTTGGAGACATTGATCTCAATGCCTTAAGGTGGAGCGAGTCAGTAAATGTCTTTTTATGAAGAGCGTGTTTACAATTTAGTGCACATAATTCCACCTCTGCAAGTCTTCATTCATTAATATTTATACTTCTTTTTGCTTTGCACGTACGTGAATTTTTCGCTTCCCCTGACAAACCAAAACTGAAAATGCCGTGGTGACTTTGTTGTTGCTGCTTGGCCATTTAATTTGACCTCACACAGCGTGTTCAGCAATTTTCCAGTTATGTTCTCGACAGGAGCGCGAAATCAAAGAATTGTCTCTACAATAGCTCAGCGTGTTCTTGTGTGTGAAGAAAATGTGTCACAGGTTAGTCACATCTCAGGAGCACTTAATTTAACAGCGAGTTGCGATATTGCTGTGTGCCATTTACGGGGAGTACGGGTGCCAGGGAGCAAGAAATGAGGCCAATCCACAATGAGGAATATCAAAAATAACATGGGTGGACTAAAGAATGCGTTACAGATCTCACCCGACCTAAGGACTGGAGCTGCTGTCTTTAACTCACTGCCCGATACAGGACATATCATATAAAGTATCCATTGAAGCACTTGTTGAAGCTAATTTGTTTGGGAATTGGAGTAATGCTTCAGTGAGGGAGTGTATTGTAAGGACATTGAACGTACCTGGGAGGTAGATCAGTGCATTAGTCCTGGGAGTACTGGTGCTCTTACATCTTGGGGCAACGTCTTTTTGTTCAGGGTTGTATACGTGAGGAAGTGGGTTGAGAAATGCGATGAGTGAATACAGACACAAGGGACTGATTAGAGATGGATCGGTCTGGTTGTTGAGGCCAGAAGCTGAAGGAGGCCGCAATAAATGACTAGGTCCAGACAATGACGATGAAAATGATTTGTGATTTTCTATTCAGGGAGAACAGAAGCACGTTGAAGAGCTAGAAAGAGGCTGCAATTGTCGAGGATGATACGTTGCTCAATGTAAGTGCTGAGGGAGAGAGATAGCAAGGGTAAACAAAAGGGTGAAGGGTTCTAAAGAGGAGAAAGTGGAAGGGTGGGACCAAAGTGAGGCTTGCGCTAAGAACACATCATCACCATTTTGACAGAACAACATTTGGTTTTATTCTTTTACATGATGTGGCTATCACTGGCAATACCAACATTTGTCATCCATCTCTAATTGCCCTTCAGAAATTGATGATGACCAACATCCTTGAACCACTGCAGAGCAAGTGATGTAGGAACACCCACAAAGGATTGTAGTACTTTGCCTCTGTAACAGTAAGGCAGTGATATTTAGGGGATGTCAAGATGGCGTGTAACTTGGAGGTGAACCTGCAGTTGTTTCTGTTCCCATCCATCCCATTTCAGTTCTTGGCCTACTGGGTAGGAGTCACAGGTTTGCAGGGTATTGCCAAATTTGAGAGAGCCTTGGTGAATTGCAACAGTGCACCTTGTGAATGGTGCACACTGCTGCCATTGCACTTGCTGATGGAGCTAATGAACTTTTAAAGAGGAGGGTGGAATACTAATGAATCAGGCTGTTCTATCCTGGATGATAGCTTCTTGAGTGTTGATGGAGCTGCAACAGAAAGTGGTGGGTGTGGCATTCTAACACATCCCTGATGACTTGTACCATGTAGAATAGAGACAGGCTTTGGGGAATCAGGAGTTGAATTATATAAAATCCACACAGAGAGGAAACAGGCCATTCAGCCCAACAAGTCCACACCAATCCTCTGAAGAGCACTCCATCCAACCTATCTCCCCCTGAATGATGCACCTAACCTACACATCCCTAAACACTATGGGTAATTTAGCATGGCCAATCCACCTAACTTGCATATCTTTGGACTATGGAAGGAAACCAGAGCACCTGGCAGAAACATACACAGACACAGGAAGAACATGCAAACTCCATATCGACCATTGCCTGAGGCTGGGACCGAACCTGGGACCCTGCTAACCACTGAGCCACTGTGCTGCAGAATTCCCAATCTCTGACCTGCTCTTGTGGCCAAAATATTACAATAGCTGTTGGATGGTACATAGATAGAAGGCTTCAGTAAAGGAAATGCGCTATAATTTGTAAGCCAAGTTTCATTAAAGACCATGAAGTCAATGCAGTCTTCCACAATCAGGTTGTTTCTGGCAAGGCCTTTGTCACAAGCTAATAGTCATTCTAGAGAGGAGCAATGATCAACATGGGGGATGAAAAATGAATTTCCAGTGGGTGTGATGGCTGAGAAGATCAGCAAGAGGCTAGGCTGGAGTAATTGACTTTGCTGCTTGTAAGAAGTCAGCGATCATTGTCTCATTGGGTTCTTTGGAGAGTTGTAGTATCTTTAAGTGAGGACACTGCTGATGGAGCTATGAAGGAAATCAATCACTAGTGCTAGACACAAGAATGCTTCTGATTTGTCTGGGAGGCAGATCAGCATATATCGAGGGAGGAGTTGATGGATCTGTGGAGGAAATCAGTGTATCAATACAGAGAGATCAGAGTATATGAAGGCTTCAAAATGCAATTTCAATCATAAAAGCTCAATTTTTTGGTAGTCTATTCTATCAGCCTGGTGCTAATTGTACCTTGATCACCCCCGATAATTAATTCCTTTCCCTATTATGGTAGATTATTCAAAATGTTATCACCCTTAGCACTTGGCTCAGCGGTGACCACTATATGAGAGTTTTGGACTTAAGTTCCACTTGAGTGCAAAATATTCAGTAACACTTCAGTGCAGATTGGAGGGGGTGAGACATTGTCAGAGGTGCCACGTTTCAGCTGAGATGTTAAACTGAAGCCCTGTCTGTCTCTCGGGTTAAACCTAAAATATCCCATGGCTTTCAGAAAGCATGGAAATTCAAAAAATACACTTAATCAACATTTTCCCCCTCAACCATCATCCCTGAAGCAGATCATTTAATTATTACTTTATTTTTTATGAGGCCTAGCTTTCCTCAAATTGGCTTACTGTGTTTCCATAAATTCCAACATTTACTTCACATCAAAAACTATTTACTGCATATATTCGTGTAAAAGTCGAGTTTTTGAAACCAGTAAAAAAAATGTAAAGGTCGACTTAAGCACAAGCAATATTTTCGAGATGTTGAAATCCAAGCTCGTTCGTGGGAACTGCCAATAATAACGCATTCCCGCTGGTTGCTGGCCATGGTGCTGAATTGAGCTGGAAACTGATGTCAGAGATAGTAGGAATAGATGCTGGAGAATGTGAGATAACAAGGTGCAGAGCTGGATGAACACAGCAGGCCAAGCAGCATCATAGGAGCAGGAAGGCTGACGTTTCGCTCTGGAAACTGACGTCCTCGGCTTTCCAATTCTTAACGGTTAAATGAGAAAAGAGAAATTGTGTTAAAAAAAAAGTTAGACTGTTGCTGATAATCCCCCTTCCAAAACTAGCATAAAGTAGAAAATCTAAGGACTTTGAGACTAAAGGTTAGGGTTCACTTATATACGAGATCAGCTATTTCTCAAGTAAACACAGTAATTGACTGTAAAATGCTTTAGGATTTCCTGAAGGGATGAAATGCACTACGTAAAGTGACAATACTGCGGCTTTTGAAAGTTGCATATTGTCCCGTTCCTTTAATAAAGAAACAGAGGTGTTGAACAGTCTGCTCCAAAGCCAGTAATCAACCTGTGAGTGCTTGGGAACAAAAACAGGAGTTGTTGGAAATGCTCATCAGGTCTGGTAGCATCTGTGAAGAAAAAATCAGAGTTAACATTTTGGAGAAAGGGTCACCGGACCCGAAATGTTAACTCTGATTTTTTCTTCACAGATGCTGCCAGACCTGCTGAGCATTTCCAGCAACTTCTGTTTTTGTTCCTGATTTACAGCATCCACAGTTCTTTCAGTTTTCATTGCGAGGGCTTGGAGTTTTTTTTTTAAATTTGAACAATAGAAACAGCCTGAATGGGTGGGGTAAAGCTGCCACAGAACCAGGATTTCTTGTTTTAACTTTCAGTAACAGTTGCTGGGTTCTTGAAGCTGGATGGTAAAGCTGTTATTCCTCTCTCTGTCAAAGCTAAAAGCTAGGGTTCTCTTCTTGCTGCTAGAATTGCATGTGAGATAATCTATTTTACTGAATTTGCTTTTGCTATGGGTGTGTTAATGGGAAGTTATTGTATTGGAACAATTAATTAGTAGTAATTAATATATCTATTATTTTCTTAAGCATTTTGATAGAGTTACAGTTAAGCCAATTCTTTTATTTTTTATTGTCTGTATTTTAAAATGTCTGTAGTGTAAAAAATGTGTATTTTATTTCAAGACTGGTAGCTTGACCAATAAAATTGCATCTGGAATGAAACACCTAGCACTTGCCTTTAACATAAAAAATAAGTTAGGTCTAGACTACCTTCTGAATATATTTTGAGGGGATTTGGTCTGGTGCGAAACAATAAAAATGCAAGTTTTATCATATCTATTATGTTCCTTTTCCACGTACAATGCAATAACATTACATGTATCAATGTTAAAATTAATTTACCATTTGCTCACCCAATTCCACACTTATTCTATATCCTTCTGCAAACAGTTAACTGTAAGTTATCTTCCCATTGCTCCTTCTTGAAGTGCCAACAGTACATTTGACATAACAGTACATTTCCATATCTATGTAATTTAAGTAAATAACAAGATGGGAATCCTATAGTTCCTGTGGCACAGAAGCTCGGGATGCAGCTCCCACCTGCTTCAGAGGTGAGTCATAACACATCTGAACAGGTTGATTAAAGGTATCTGTAGCTCCTGTCAAAACCTCCATCTCAGTCTTTATCAGACTTTTTACAGAGGAGGGCTTCTGAGAGAGCTCTGTGTACAACTGCGGGACCAGCGAGTCAGCGTGAATGGTGAAATAACTCTACAAAGGCCAGTATCCTATCACCAAGTCACCCTTTATTTTCATGTGCTTTGTACAAGACATTGATCAAGCTCGCTCAGAGCCAGCTCCTAGAGTGAACAGAACCCCTGACACTCCTGTTCATAATCTATCACCAGGTTAATAGTCCCAATCAGTGAACTCATATTCTATGTCTACCTGGCTGATCTCGTTCCAATCACCGCAAATGATTACTGGTAGTAAGCGCATCATTGTAATTACCAGTTTGGAATCTTTGTGTTATAATCAGTATTGCAGTAAAATCTCATACTATTGAAACCACACCATTCAGAGAATGTATATTTAGAATGAAGGACCGCAGGATGTGAGGTGAACACTGTAATTTAAACAAGAGGATTTATGCAGATGATACAAAACAAAATTAATAATTCTTCTGTCAAACATTAGGGTGATAAATTGAGGCAAAACGGTAAGTCTATTCCCAATATATACAAGTGTTGATCCTGCTGACAAATGTATTCAACCCATGATTTTGGACTTCCAAGCAGCATACGTATGTTATGGGGATATCAAATGGTCCTTTTGAGAAATCAATCCACCTTGTGCAAGTCAGACATTGCATCTTTCCCTCATGTTTCTTCAGTAGCACTTGTTAAAAGGTGAACAGTAGGTCCATTTGTCAGTTTAAAAAGAAATCATGGAAGAAAGAGTACTCACTCCAACTCCACAAATCCAGCAATCTCAAAAACCACTGCCCTCTCTCTCCCCATCCTGTGCCGATGAAATTACCAGAGCCATGGTGAGTTGTTAGTGGAGATATAACTGCTCATTCTGAATATGTCAATGATGTTTGAGGTTCAGTTTTGGGCCAGCCCCAGGCCTCTGTGTTTGTATGTGTATTGTTCACATGTTGGCAAGTAATGCGGCCAGATTAATTTCAACCCAGTGGCCGAGAGTGGTGCTCAGTCCAAAAAGAGAAACAGGCAGCAGAAGGAAGTTGGTCAAACTAATTAAACCATCAATGCAAAGTAATGAAAATGAGAGAATGGTAAGAAGCAAGACAAGTGAAAGGTTGGAATAGCCAAGATTTAATTGACACAAATGAGTTCCTGGTGAGCAAAGCAGTCAGAATGGAAGAACCAGGTATGTGACCTGACTGCAAGAAACTGTTTGCAATTATGAATTAGCTTAGTGGAATGTGAGGGGCAAATGTTATGTCTGACAGCAGTGGTTTCACATCTTCCTGATACTGTTCACCTAGCTCACATCATGGTGAACAATTGACAGGAAAGGCAGGAGCGGAATGAATTTGCAAGGTAGGCGGAGGGAGAATTGACTTTGTAGAAGGTTTAACAGGTAATGAAATAAGGGGCAGCCTTCAACTTGAGAATAATTTTCCTTTTATCTGATCATGGGACTTGGGCATTGCTAGAAAGGCCAGCACTCATTAGCCATCCCTAATTATCCTTGAGGTGGTAGTGGTGAGCTGCCTTCTTGATCTGCAGCAGTCCATGTGGTGTAAGAGTACCCATAGTGTTGTTAGGAAGACAGCTTCAGGATTTTGACCAAGTGACAGTGAAGGATCAGTGATATATTTCAAAGTCAGGATGGTGTGTATCTTGAAAAGGAACTTGAAGCTTTTGGTGTAGACATGTATCCCCTATACTTGCTCTTCTAGATAATACAGGTGGTAATATAACAGGCACCCATAATTGAAAACGAGCTCTGGAATCCCAGGCAAATAGAATAAAGAAAATCCTTCAGATTCATAAAATATGGATAAAAATATTTGAAAGCAATGTAAAAACTCAGTTGTTTGGCTGCTCTATGTTTTAAGGCACATGGTTGCAAGAGGGTATTTGAAAAGTATATAAGAATGCTTGGATGGATAAATGCAGACATCATTATTATTGCCACTTCAGAAAAGGATGAGCTACCCATAGCTTTGGGCATAAACGGATGATTGAAATGTTATGTGAATCTGGAAAATATCCTTGGCTGTGTTTCATAGATTATGCAGGTGTAAGTCTCATTGTGAAGAAATGACAACAAGACTGAAGTGTATCTTTTGCTTACATAGTGCACTGAGTTGCAGTTTAAAATTCTGGAAAAACATATTAATTCTTGCACTGAAATCTATTTGCTGCAACTATAAAATATCTATTCATGATGGTTGCAGAGGTAAAAAAAAGACAACATACATTTATTTGTTCATGTGATATTGAGGTTGTGCCACTATATATGCACATAGTTCGTAGATGAGTGCCTACAGATTGCAAAGGGTAGAATCAAAGTTAACATTAATTGTCTTCACCTCAGTCCTGCTGAAAATACCAAACTATGATTCTAGCTTTCAGTACTCAAATACATGGTGTGCATGTTATCTCAACAAAACCCTGTTGAGTTTTAAAGAAAGTCATAGAATATAGAACACTTTCATTATTACCGTTAGTATCTTCAACTTTCCCATCTTTATTATTGTCAGACATGGAACATGAAAACTATGAGCTTCATCAGTGCTTTTCCTATAAATCAAAGTTCTGAAAAGGTTTAAAGTATTTTGTCCTGAAGGCCTCACATAAAATGTACTGTTCGATTCTCCAAACAAATAAAGTGTTGTTTTTAATCTCATAAAACATTAATAACCCAATATAATATAACAGCATGTATTTCCTACCTTTTTAGCAAGCTAAGGGTTCTCGTGGAAATGTAAGGTTCATGTTTATTCACCAAGGAAGTGTTAGCGCACTGTAACTGTAGGGAGTTTCCACATATTTAGAACAGCTAGGATTAAACACTCTGATTTTATAGATTTTCTGTTTCTACAGGGCATTCATCGGAGAAATAATGAAATGTCATTTTTATTTGCTAGGGTAAGATTAGAACTCCAGCTGTAGATATTTTCATCTTCCAACTAGAATATGGGTCACACAAATTTTGTTTATCCACATTTTCTCTTTCTTTCAGCAGCAGAAGGGTTGCACATAATGTAACATGGAGTTCCCTTTTAGTCAGCAGGGTAAGGGTTACACACTATCTAACTGCATGGAGTTCCTGTTTATTCAGCAGGGTAAGGGTGACCTATTATTTCTGATCTCAAGAGGGCTGCAGTATTAAATGGCAATTCCTGCAAGCAGAAAATAAATGAGCAGAAACCATACTCTGAACTACAGCAACACAAGCACAATTTTTAAAAAAAGGCTATTAGATTCTGTATTTGCACTGATTAGAGCAATATAAAATAATTTCACTGGGTCCTTAAATTTAGACAGATGCATTTCCAAAGAATGACAGACAGTCGACAATGAGGATACCACAGGACCCATGTAACCATTTAATTTACAGATTATGCAGCTCCAAACCAAGCAGAATCCATCTTGTTGGTATGATGCTAATTCATTAACTGAACAGTTTACAGTTATTTACCCACTTCCAATATAAAGGTATTTTGCTCTGCGATCTAACCTTGTGGTAAATCATTCCCAATTAAAACTCAATCTCTCTGGCTTTGGATGCAAATGGCTTCCTCTTTCATAACACCTACACAACACATCAAGACTCTAAAGATTACTGATTACTGAGCCAGAATCCACTTGCACATCAAGGAATCAAACAGAGACGTGTACGGACCAGAGCACTGTGCCAGTAAATGTTGATGCCCTAATGTACTGTGCCTGAACAGAGATGCTTTCATAATACAGAAGTCATTTCTCAGCATATTCTGCCTCTGTTTAAATGTATGGAGAATTATATGATAGTGAAGTGTAAATAAGTTTATTGACATAAAATACTAAAAAAAAGTTTACAATATATTTACATTTTAGTACCACATTGTATATCTGGAAACGTGCTATTCATTTTGGTAAATGATTGTTTAGACCAAATACAAACTTTTAACTAAAGGTAGGATGAAAGAAAATTGATGCAGCTTATGCAATAGTTTCACTATAAATGGATTTGCAAAGTGTTTCCTTAGATACTATTGTAAAATGAATAATGCAAAGAAGTAAATGTATTGCAATGTTGGGGAGGGGAAAGGACTAGATAGATGGAGGAATTGGTGCTCCACAAAAGTTTGTTGGGATTGCCTTTAATTGCTATCTACATAAGTACTGAAGAATTGACAGAATAGCATAGAAAATTATTGATGAAAGCAAACTGGACTGCATGGTAATTTGTGATGAGGTCTGTGATTTACTTAAGGGAAGGTGTAGGTAGCAAATGGGCAGATATAGTTCAACATAAAGATATAATTTCTGAATAACAATAGGAAATGGATATATAAATTTCACAAAAGCATACAGGAACACCAGGAATTTGGTATAAGCACTGGTTATTAGAAGTGGCAATATAAATAGGTAAGATCATAATAAAAAAAACAATGGAGTTACTGATCCTATATTCGAGGGAGAGAATACAAAAAAAGAGACATAATGTTGAAGCTTACATAGGGCCTTAACTGAAATAGAATACAAGGTTCAGTTCAATTGCGTGCACTGTTTCACAATGTGTGGATCACAGTTAGTTTGATTAGTTCAGTTGACTGGATGGCTGGTTTGGGACACAGAGTAACACCTACAGTAGGGTTCAAATCCTGTGCTGGCTGAAGTCACTTTGAAGGCCCTGTCTTCTCAAACTCACCCATTGCCTTCAGGTTTAAGTCACCACAAATGCTTCTGTCTGATGGAAGAGAACAGTTTCTGGGACTTGTGTGACATTTACTTAACAGCATGACTAGATATAAATTCAAATCCAATCTATTCATACTCAATAACGTGAATCTCCCATTCCCAGAAGAGCAATCCTCACATAAGTGTGTTATCTTCCATTTCTCAAACCAACTATCCTGCTGCTGCTCTGAGTGAGTTTGTTAAATTATGTAGGCTGCTTTGAGCTTTCAGCTAATGTCCATTGAGAACAATACTGAGACTCCCCAAACATCCCAGCAGCATGGATTGAGAAGGGAAAGACTGTTGTCAAATCCAATGCGCATCGCAAAATTTCAAATGTTTTATTACTAGGCTATCTTACTTTATTTCCCAATTGGGAGGGCAGGAATGCTACCTGATGCCAAACCTCTACCAACTCTAACATTCAACCAGGTGCCAGATGAAGAAACACTGCATGAAGTGAACTGTTCTGCAATAGATGTAACATGTGGCGCAATGCAGACTTCCTCAAATTCAAACAGTTTTAATTTTCAGCACAGGCTCTCTTGAGCTGTAGTGAGGATTCAGATTGCAAAATACTAGGAATATTGCAATGCTTATTTCATCTGTAGATAACAAGTAGATGGAAGAAACTGTAAATAAAGTATTATTGTAGGCCAAGTGAAATGCATTGATTGGATTCTTGTGGTGGAGTAACATGGTCCTTATTTTGTATCAGTACAAAGAAAGTAGCATTATGTAAAGTGTAATGTCCTTATTATTCTGCTGAATAGCTTTCATATGTTGTACTTGTTAAATTTCACGGTGAATGGAACATTTATTTTCAAAGATTACTGTCAGTGTGAATGATTTTTTTCAAATTAATTACATTTACATTTCTTCAGAATCTATAATTCTAATCATCAAATAGCCAGCACTGAATGAGTAATTTACCCAAAACAAAAACAGAAAATGCTGGAAACACTCAACAGGTCTCAAAGTATAGTTGAGAGAGAAATAGAGTTAATATTTCAGGTTGTTAATCTTTGATTGGAAGTGATTTAAATTCAGATTTCCGGGATCCATAGTATTTTGTGTTTACTGTTCTGGTTGCATTGTCTGATGTTTAGTATTTGTTTTGAAACCTAAAGAATTCAACAAAGATTACAATAATAACCCTGACCACATCCACTCAATCAATAACCACATGTTCATTTATTCTAATAACTGGCCCAACCTTCTCTGATAAAAAATCACACCTCCAAACCATCACGTTTCCCAAACCCATTTACTCAAACTGGTTCTGAATAAGAAGCTTATTGAATTCAAACCATTAACTCAGTTTCCTCACCACAGATGTTTCCAGACCTGTTGAGTTCTCCAGCATTCTGTGTATGCTTCAGATTTCCAGCATTTGCTGTAATTAGCTTTTACTTTAAGAAGTACCTGATTCATACCCATCAATTTTAATCAATGTCAATCTTGTCAACTCCAACCAGCAACCCTGTTCTCACCTAATCAAGCCAGGAATCCATGCATACCTATCAAAACAGTAACGTCAAATGCGGACTGGCGTTATGGAGATTGAATAAAATAGACAGAAAACATGACAAAAATCACCCGGTTTGGAAAATGGGGGTAAGATTGATATAATACGAGTAACAACATTACCAAGGTAAGAAGCTGGTTTCAGAGAAGAATGGATACAAAACTAGAGAGAGAAAGATGAATGAGCAGATAATATATTGATTCTGCACAATTGGTATCAGTATCCATTACTGGTCGAACAAAGGAACTTAATGACGTCATTGCATTGTAAAGAAGAAAATAATAATACAAAGATCATCATATCATCACACTTTTCCAAAAAGCAGAGCTGTGACACTGAATGGGCTAGAGGATATTTGAATTAATTTTTTTGATAAAGGTTTTGGTAAGAGTACAAATATCAATAGGTCTTTTATTTGTAACAATGACAAAGCAGTAGTTTAGACAAAATTGGGTAAATTGTGCTAAGGCTCCCTCACTGACAGCTCTGTGGCTATTCCTACATCTCAAGGACTGCTGTGGTTCAAGAAGGCAGATCACCATCACATTCTCCAGGGCATTTAGCGATGGAAAGTAAATTCTGGCCTAGCCAGTGATGAAATCAAAAGTCACATGGCACCAGGTTGTAGTCCAACAGGTTTATTTGGAATCACACAAGCTTTCAGAGTGCAGCCCCTTCTTCAGGTGCTGTGAGAGAGCAGGGCACACAGAGTTTATAGGCAGGGAGATCAAGGGCACAGAGATCAAAAGATCTTACAAGTGGTGTTAGTAGAGTGTCAGATGATAAGACTCTGCAGGTGACCAAGAGTGTTAGACTGTATAGGATGGGCCAAAGGACTAAAAGTTAATGATGCTATTCGACAGCTGCGTGACTAAATATAGGATGAGCTGAAGGGCTAAAACTCGACAAGCTTCATAATCTTGAGTGAGTCCTGTGAATATTCCTTTACGAGCCAAAGATGACACCAGTGGCTGTGTTTTCTGTACCAGCCAGGAGCTTTGTCTTTCTCTATCTGCTTTCTTTGTGCTGGCTGTTTGTTACATTGTAAAAAAGAGAGAGAGAGTTTTGTTCCAAGTTGCTGGACTTCGTCTCAGCTCGGAATCGTGAACGGTGCCATGAACGAACCTAAGCCTTCAGAACAGCCATTGATCGAGGGGTCCCAATGGGCAGAAGGGCACGAGACTTGTTGCTTTTTCTCTTTACTTTTCCATTTATTATTACCACTATAATCATTATTATTATTTAATAGACATTCATATTTAAGCAAATTCCTGTTGTCGAGTCTTCTCTTAATTATATTTAACCAAATCCAAAAGAACTGCTTGGATACACGCTGTGATCCAAGACATAGAGGATATTATCCAAGACATAGACGATGTTATCCAAGACATAGACGATGTTATCCAAGACATAGACGATGTATAAAGTGTTTATAAAGTCAATGTCAGTGCTGTGATGTCACAACAATCAGGCAGAGCGATAGGAATATACATAAGGTGATATCTCAGGTCAGACAGTGAATTGTAGGTGTGAGGCTTTGTTCAGAATCTGTCTCCGAGTTTTAAACGGGAATCAGGCTGGTTTTATTCTGAAAGCTGGAATTTATAAGATGCCACACTGACTGACTGTGACTACAATTTGTGTGTTTTTTGAACAAAATGTATCTGCAAATAAACAAACATCTTGGATGAAATGATTCACCTCATAGATGTATGTGTGTGTGTGAGCGTATATCTGTGTGACAGAGTGTGTGTTTCTGAAAGAGTGTGTGTGAGAGTGTGTGTGTGCATGTGCGAGTGTCTGTGTGTGTGTGTGTGAGAGAGACAGTGCGACAAGTAATTCAAAACTGTACAAACTAATTAAGGTAGACAAATCATAATAATTTATCAAGGTGGAGCTATCAAAACAGGAAAGTAAGGAAGATATTATAGATACAGGAGTGTGGTGGGGTTATCTGTAGCATGACATGAGCCCAAGATCATGTTTGAGACCATCTTCATGGGTACGAAACTTGGCTATCAGTCTCTGCTCAGTGATTCTGTGTTGTTGTGCATCTTGGAGTCCATCTTGGAGGAGACTTACCCAAAGATTGGAGGCTGAATGCCCTTGACTGCTGAAGTGTTCCCTGACAGAGAGGGAACATTCCTATCTGGCGATTGTTATGTGGTGTCCATTCATCCACTGTCATACCGTCTGCACAGTCTCAGCAATATACTATGCCCCAGAGCATCCTTGCCTGCAGCATATGAGACAGACAACATTGGCCAAGTCTGATGAGTATCTGCCATGTACATGGAGGGTGGTAAGATTTTAGAGTCCATTATTAAGAACGAGATTAGAGGGTACTTGGAAGTGCAAGTTAAAATAGGGCTGTGTCAGCACAGCTTCACCAAGGTGAGGTCATATCTGACAAATGTTAGAATTCTTTGAGGAGGTAATAAGCAAGTTAGACAAAAGAAAGCCAGTGGTTGTGATCTATTTGAATTTCAAGAAGGCCTTTGACAAGGTGCTGCACAGGAGGCTGCTAAATAAAGTAAAAGTCCATGGTGTTACAGGCAAGTTACTGGCATGGATAGAGGATTGGCTGACTGGCAGAAAGTGGAGAGTGGGGATAAAGGGATCTTTTTCAGGATGGAGATTCGTGGAGCTTCACAAGGGTCCATGTTGGCACCACAACTACTCACGTTATACATTATTGATCTGGATGAAGGAACTGAGGGCGTTTTTGTTATGTTTGCAGATGACACAAAGATATGCAGTGTTCAGGATGCAGAGAGGCTGCAGAAGGACTTGGACAGCCTAGGAGATTGGACAAAGAAGTGACAGAACACATTATGAGCAAATGTGAGGTTATGCACTTTGGTAGGAAGAATAGGGGCATAGATAATTTTCTAAATGGGGAAAGGCTTCAGAAATCTGAAGCACAAAGGCACATGGGAGTCCCAGTTTAGGATTCTCTTAAGGTTAACCTTCAGGTTGAGTTAGCAGTTAGAAGGGCAAATGTAATGTTAGCGTTTATTTCAAGAGGGGTGGAATACAAGAGTAGAGATGTACTGCTGAAGCTGTATATGTGGCTGACCAGACCACATTTGGAATACTATGAGCAGTTTTGAGCCGCGTAGCTAAGGAAGGATGGCTGGCAGGGGTCTAAAGAATGACACTGGGGATGAAGGACTTGTCATATAAGGAACGGTTGAGGATTCTGAGTCTGTACTTGATAGAGTTTAGAAGGATGAGGGAGATCTCATTGAAACTTACAGAATACTGAGAGGCGTGGATAGAGTGGATGTGGAGAAGATATTTCCACTAGTAGGGGAAACTTGGACCTGAGGGCACAGCCTCAGAATGAAGGGATGAGGAGGAATTTCTTTAGCCAGAGGGTGGTGGATCTGTGGAAATCATTGCCACAGAGGGCTGTGGAGGTTAAGTCATTGAGTATAGAAACAGGTTCTTGACTGATAAGGAGATTAAGAGTTATGGGCAGAAGGCAGAAGAATGAGATTGTGAAAACATATCAGCCATGATCGAATAGCAGAGTAGACTTGATGGGCCAAATGGCCAAATTCTGCTCCCATATCATATGCTCATATGGAGATAGTCATTGCCTTGCATTTGCGCAAATATTACTTTCTACTTGCCAGCCAAAGCCTGGATATTGTCCAGATCCCGTTGCATTGGAACTTGAACTACTTCAATATCCAAGAGTTGCAAATGGTGCTGAACATTGTGCAATCATTGGCGAACATCCCCACTTCTGATCTTATGATGAAGGGAAGGTCATTGATGAAGCAGCTGAAGGTGATTGGGCCTAGGTCACTATGCTGAGAAACTCCTGCAGAGATGTCCTGGAGCTTAAATTACAGACCTCCAATAATCACAACCATCTTTTTAAGGGCCAGGTAAGACTCCAACCAGTGGAGAGTTTGCCCCCTGAAACCCATTAATCCCTGTTTTGCTAGGGATCATTGGTGCCACAGTCGGTTGAATGTAGGAGTAGGAATAAATGGTTCTTTTTCTAAGTGCCAAACAGCAACTAGTTGGGTACCACAGGGATTTTGATGAGCGAACTAAATATATCTCCAAATTTTCAGGTGACACAAAGCTGGGTGGGAGGGTTAGCTGTGAGGAGAAGGCAGAGATTCTTCAGTGGACAAGCTGAGTGAGTGGGCCAATGTATGGCAGATGCAGTATAATGCAAACAAAAGTGAGGTTATCCACTTTGATGGCAAAATTAGGAAAGCAGATTATTATCTGAACAGCTATGAACTGATAGAGGAGAATGTGCAATGAGACCTGGGTGACCTTGTACACCATTCTGAAGGTGAGCATGAAGGTGCAGAAGGTGGTAAAGGTGTTGTGTGTCAATCACCACAAGCTATGTTTAATTCAGTTACTTATTAAGAACCTGTGCAAATACTGAAACAATTACTTAAACTTTATTGCATGTAGCAACCAAAATAAGACCCCTCCAAGTAAGCAAGTTAAGCCTCACAACCCAACTTGGCCATTACCTGATTAAGTGGTGGAACTCAGCTAATATTCCAACCAAGTGTCTATCTCTGGACGTTCAGCGTTCGATGTTTGGGCAGTGTTATTCTTCAAATTCTGGAGTTGAATTCTTATACAATTTCCTGTCTTTAAAGTTTGTGCTGTGACCTTATTGATGATCCTTTAGATTCTTTTAGCCCCAACATTGATTACACTTCTGCTGTCCTCAAGTCTGTAGCTTGCCTTCTTATCAGAAGTAGCTCCTCTGATCTTTGTTACACTTGGTGTCAGCTGTCTATTTAAAAACGCAAATTTTCTTGCAATTAACCCCTTTACATCAGGATATTCCTTCTTGTAAGCAATCTAATTGCCCATTTGTCACAGGGCAGCAGGTTATCAAGCAACGTTATGTCCCATCTCCCAGGAAAGAGCTGACGTTGCTTCCACTCCTTCTTCCCAGGGATGGTTAATTAGCATTTTGTTTTTAATTCCTTTATACCAGTTTGCCCTTTTATCTCAGGAAAGTTTATTCCAGGAAGATTTACTGTTTTAGCGAAGATCTGTAGTTCATGTTGTTGGTTGGGTCGCCAAAATGACTGGTTTTCGTGTAAATGATTCATCCCCCTTCTAGGTGACATCTTCAGTGCTGTCTAGCCTCTACTGAAGTGCTATTATTCTGTTCCATTCTGAATTTATATGGTCTGGTCTGGTCTGTTACGATGGGTAGTGGAGTTTCTGGTTTTGCTCCACGATGGTATGTACATGGGGGCTATTTCAACACGTTTATGGTACCAGTAGTTGAAAACCAGGCTTCCAGGAATTCTCATGTTTGTCTTTGTTTTGCTTGTTCTAGTACAGTTACATTGTCCCAGTTAAACTGATGTCCTTCTTTGTCAGAGTGAACAGAAACGACAGAGTTGGTCATGCTGTTTTGCTGTAAGTTGGTGTTAGTGTATGTGGTGAGTTTCTTGCTTGTCTGTCCCATGTATTTGCTTCTCACAGTTGCTGCATGGCACCTACATACCACTATGGAGCAAAACCAAAACAGAACTACCCACCATAACAGACCGGACCGTACAAATTCAGAACGGAACAGAACAACAGCGCTTCAATGGAGGCTAGACAGCACTTAAGATGTCACCTACAAGGGGGACGAAATGTTTGCACAAAAACCAATCAGTTCAGCAAACCAATAAACAACTCTAAAGATTTACTGCTGATTCTTTCAATCCAGAAACAGTTACTAAAGTTTTGAAGTTTACACTATCGTGAAGGCAAGTGGTTTGTTGGCCTTCGTTAACAAGAATTTTACAGGAGCAGGGATATCTTGCTGCAATTGTATAGGACCATAACTGGACTGTTATATGCAGTTTTGGTCTCCTTACCAGAGGAAGAATGTTCTTGCTATAGGGGGTAGTGTAGCGAGAGCTTACCAGACTGATTCCTGAGATGTTGGGACTGACATCTGAGGAGAGATTGAATCGGTTCAGATTATATTTGCTGGTGTTCAGCAGAATGAGGGGTATCTCACAGAAACCTAAAAATTCTAACAGGACTAGACAGGTTGATGCAGGAAGGATGTTCCTGATTGTGGGGTCACAAATTAAGGATATGGGATAAATCATTTAGGACTGAGATGAGGAGGAACTTCTTCACCCAGAGGCTAGTAAAGCAGTTGAGATGAAAACATTGTATGATATCAAGGAGTTGGATATAGCATTTGAGTCTCAGGAGATCAAAGGATTGGATCAAAGGAAAAGCAGAACAGACTACAGCGGTGGATGATCAGCTGTGATCATAAGGAATGGCTGAGTAGGATCAAAGGGACGAATGGCTTACTTCGCCTATTTTCTATGTTTCAATGATGTGCCAATTTAGAATCTACAAGCAATGTCAAGAACAGCAGCGTGGTGGCTCAGTGGTTAGCACTGCTGCCTCACAGTGCCAGGGACCCGGGTTCAATCCCACCCTTGAGCGACTGCCCATGTGGAGTTTGCACATTCTCCCCGTGTCTGCGTGGGTTTCCACCAAGTGTTCCAGTTTCCTCCCATGGTGCAAAGATGTGCAAGCTAGGTGGATTGACCATGCTAAATTGCCCAGTTTTCAGGGATGTGTAGATGTGATTAAGTGTGTTAGCCATGGGAAATTCAGGGTTACAGGGAAAGGGTAGCAGGATGGGTCTGGGTACTGCGGAGGGTTGGTGTGGACTTGTTGGGCCGAAGGGCCTGTTTCCACACTGTAGGAATTCTCTGAACAGCAATGAAACACAAACGGGTTCACTTGCAGTTGTGAAAATAAAATATTTGAGACATTAATAAATCAAGCAAATTCAATTAAATGAACAATGTGGACAGGATCTGCGTACTATACGCAAGCTTTTAAATGATTTTGTAGTTTCATCCTGGTGTCTGAATTCCAAAGTTTATGACAAAGAATTGATAATAGTACTGTATTTAAGCACATCTTTGACTCTGAGACACATTCAATAGATGTACAAAGAATATGACAAGCACTTGATCAAGATTACAAGTTTTATTATTTGTATCCGAGCTGAAACATTTTATAGACATGCAGAGAATGCCTGGAACAAGTTCAAGAAGTCCTGAAGAACCATTACAGTAATTTGCCATGTTGCAAGATTTTGCACTTCATGGAACATTAATCGTGAAATTTTAAGTCATATTTTCACTGAGTACAGAATATTCCATCAACAAGTTTCTTTAAAGGAGTTCCTGCTTCATAAACACAAATTACCTTAATGTCGTTCTGGTAATGTTGCTCAAGATAGTTGAATGATCCAGCAAGAAAGGGGAAATAAGGCCTCAATTCACTGACCAAATCAAGTTGAACAAGTTATTACTTCTGACTGTATACTAGAAAGTTTTGCACAGGATCAGTAAAGTGATAAGAAAATTGAAACTGTACAATTTACTGGGGTCAGCAATCCAAACAAAACATCAAGTCAGAGTAGATTCCTGAAGGTGCTCCAGATCAGCCTCCACGAGTTGACCCAGTTAAATGGCTGTCTTGATTCAGACCATCCTTGTAGTCTTGGTTTAAAATGGGTGAAGAAATGGCAAAATGTTGCAGAGAAGAACTAATAACAGACAAACTTTCTTTCCAAATGAACTGCATGTCCTTCACCATTACTACCAAAAGCAAGCAATTGTAACAACATACATAATCCCGATATTTGAAAGAAGCAGAGATTGGTACTCTACTATTCAGTCATACCTTTATAGGTCCTATAAGATTTGTCTTTAAAGAATAGTCTACCTGATTCTTAACTTCTAGAATGAAACATTAACAATGTACAGCTAAGGAGTTCAAGATGCATTTTGAACCCAGTTTTACAATACTAGTTTTAATTTAACAATTCAAAATAATTTTCTTTAATAATTTCCATTTAGACAAATACTTTTTTATATGGATATCATGCAGTTTTTTCGCAAGAGTATATTGAAAGTGTTGACCAAAATTGTTTATTTGCAAGATTGTAGATATAAAGGAACATTATCAAAGTTCTTGGAGGAATGAGCTTCCAGATAGATTTGATGCTAAATCACTACTGCAGCAAATGCTGTATCTATTGTGCAGCAAACCACTTGTGGAGTCATATCACTCGTTCTAAGGGATTAAAAAAAATGTTTCATTTTAACCACAGAATTGCTTGCACAAAACTGATCACACGACTAGGTGATTACGTTACTGTAGATCTACATGGAAAGATTAGAAAGTACACCCCTCATGCTTGATAATATGGCTTTATTCACAAAAGAGTTTTCAGAAGCACTTTTTGCCCATAAGTTAATTGCTGTTTGCAAGGTCGGATTAAAAATAAATCAAATATGACACTGCAGTTTTAAGATTTTAAAACCATGAGAAAAAAAGGACAATTTTAAAGAGTAGTCCACTCTTAAGCATTGTATTCCTCCTCCTACCAAGTAGATTTCACACATTTATAGTACTTGCTGTTGGCTTAGTGTCTTATGGTTCAATAACTCCTACTGTTCTTTCAGCCAAATTCTAATCCAATGTAAAGAGCTTTGACTGCCCATTTTTCCTCAACTAGCATAGGTCACACTATCCCTGTATTTTAAAGGCAGTAGACCAATTCTAATAGAATACTTCTAGCTGATGGGAATCTCTCATTCCAGCAACACGCCGGATCCCTCATTGGTAATCTTGGTCATCATATAGTCAATACCAAAGTCAATTTGGCAACTCAAAATGATACCAAATTTCTAGCCATCTTACATTACAAGCCAGACATTTATAGCCCTTTTTTTTTGGTGGTGGGGAGGGACGGGAGAAGAACTTTGTGGTCAAAATTCTGGACATTAAACTCAAAGACATCTTCAGTCTACAGGAAAAAAAGGCAACCTTTTAAGAGATTGTGTGCACCACTAAGAAATGGAATGCAAACCTAACGTAAGAAAAAAAGTTTCAGTGAAATAATCTCAGATAAATAGTTTATTGGATTTTTTTTAAAAATAACCAACAAATTACACTTTAGGGGTGGTGTGTGCATGTGTGTGTGGTGGGGGGGGGTGAGGTGATACTGCAACTAATGAAGGATTTCCAGCGTTTGCTGAAGTCCTCAAGTTATCCAAACTACAACCAAACTTTAGACATTTTCGTGCAAACAAGGATTAGACAAAAATAAATTTAATTGTTTTCAGGCGATATATCCTTTAAAATCAGACCAATGAGGGGTTCACGTTACACCTTCTTGGGATCTATATTTATCATAAGAAAGCACCAAGAGTAAATAGTCTATTGCTCAAGAGAGATTTAGTGCTTTAGCGCTGACATACAAGCTGTGCAGGTTAACAAGAATATTAGTGCAGAAAATCGATATAATGGGGGCTTAGATTGGCTACAATTAATCAGAAAAATGTCTGATTATCTACCAAACAGATGGTTAAATCTCCCATCTGAAACCTGGACACAACATTTAAGGATCTTTAATTCTCCTCTGGAGAACATTTTTGTTGGGCATGGTAATTTCTTTTCAAGTATAAATATAAAGATATAGTCAAAATTGCCATGCACATACCTAACCAGATGAGTCTCCATTCACATCACTAAATGATTAAAAATGTCAGTTTAACTTTTTTTTTTTAAACTTACAAACTATGATCTGTTTGAACTGGCTTATCAATACTTACTAAGAATAATGTATTACTGTGTGCAATACAGTGTACTGTTTACGTTTATGGTCAGTTACGAGAGGGTAGGAGTGAAGTGGAAAGTATATACAAGAACTGCAGGAAGGACTTTTTTTAAAAAACTAAGCTCTAGAAATCTGAAATAAAAACAGAAAATGTTGGAAATGTACAACAGGCTAGCCAGCAGCTGAAGTGATACAAGGCAGTTAACATTTTAGGTATATGCAATTTCATTTACAGTCAGAATTTAGAGATCTACACTCAAAGCATTGTTTTATTTCTTAATAGGTGCTACTACATCCTCTTCACAGTTTTTAAATATAGAATACACAAAAACCTGTTCTAATCCTAAAAGTGATTCCAGAAAAGTAGTGGTGGCTGTGTTGGTGGGGGAGCAGAGGATATCCAAAGGAGGTTAAAATACCACAGATAAGGCAAACACATATCAATTACTCAAAGTTAAGCTGATGAGATGGATTTAAATTAGTGAAAGTCAAATTTGAAACAATTATTCAGTTGCTATTCTTCACTCAGTGTGAGAAATGTTTGCTAAGTTTGCTACCTAGGGTAGGCAAAAAAATGAGGCATTCAAAATGCAGCTGGACATAATGGGAGAACTGTGGCATTGGAGGAGTGAAATTTGATGGACTTTGCAGTCTTTTCTCACCCTTGACCTTTCTTACGCTCTTCCATGTTAAGAGTTCATTGCTGATCCAAGAGTCAACAGCTTGACTGAAATAATAAGGGCATTTGCCATTAAACCATTGAATTGTCTTTCTCCTACGAAGAGCTAAAGCATGAAATTTAAACTCCAAGATCTGCAATTCAAGTGATGCAATACAAAGCTCTCCCCTCACTTAATCTTCAATGGCAACAAAATAAATGTTGTGAAATTTGAACAGCAGTAACCCAGAGAAGATCAGTTCCATTTTAAGAGAAAAACAGATGTTTAAAATAAATACTTTTTTTGAAGAAGTGTTACAAAAATATTATCCAAAATTTCTCAAGCAGGTTAAATGCCGTATTAAAAAATAGAAACAATCTTTAGAAAATAAGTCTAACGCTGAATTAAGTTAGATCTGCTAATAACAACAAACCATCTTACTATTGTATTCTTACTTAAATTGACAAACATTATTCATTTGTTGAACAAGTTGTTAGAATCTAGCAGAATCTTACTGAAGCCAAATCATTTACTATTGACAGCTTTATCAGCGGCAGTAGTTAATCTATCAAAAAACACAGCAGTGGTTAGTTCCTGTACTCACCAGGTAACTTGCTTTGGTGGTCACTCAAGTTGCTTGAGTAAGTTGCTACTCCATTTAATTCTCTCAGATTTGATTTGACCATTTCTCTCTTCCTCCTTTCTATAAGTTAGCTTAATTAGGATTGACACTACGCCAGACACATTATCCCACTATATCAACAAGAGTATACCACAATAAGACACACACTTGTAAGAAGGAAATTAACCATGTTGAAATGTTGCTATATTTTTAACAACCCTATTGCAGTACTAGCTCTTTAATTAAAAAAAAAACTGATTTCATCACAATCAGCCAACTTGAAAAGCAGCCTTAAAAGGAAGTTGCAAGACAAAATTCCTCTATTCAGTCAGATAACTGTAGACTGGAGTACACTAACAATGACAGCAATTTTTGAAAGATTAAAAAATGTCACTGGACGCGTTCACCACTACTTCCAATTGCCTCCTATTATGGGATTTCTAACTTGAAAATAATCAATGACAAGTTTTTAAAGTTTTCCAATTTAAACACAAAGAGGCGAAGGTATTCCATGAATAATCCTGTACCAAAGGCTGAACCGGTTTTATTTTTACTTCCTTTCACCGATATTTTGGATGTTTGTGGAAGAGAAGTGGGATGGGGGACAGTGACCATTTCTCCTCCTTCCAGAAATAAATTTCAGGAGGAGAAAAAACTGAATACAATCTAAGGTCAAAAAATGAAATAAATCATCAAGTTGGAAAACAAATTCACAAGTCCATCTTTGGCATTGTCACAGTTAATATCTGCACAGTGATCCATACCTATACTTAAAAAAAAAAATGCCAGCTGTGTCAGACAATGCTGTTTGTGCCTCTCAGCCCAACTCCACGTGCAAACTGTTCTAGAAGTCCACCAATGGACGATGACGGACTGGATGACACAGATCTGAGGCCCACAGTTGCACTGTATGCAGACAAGAATATGGCTCGGACTTCCTCCAGCTTGGCCCTGCGTTCTGGGATGTGCTGATATCTGCAAAATAAATTTTATTTCTCTTGTAAATTTGAAATTCCATTGAGACCAAGTCACTCAATTTTAATTACTAAATGCTCATTATTCCCTTTCATTTGTATTGAAAATAATCCTGGGAACATTTTACTCTTGGGCTCTTTCACAACAAAAACTGCTTCCTAATGGCGCATACATGCCAACAGCCAGTCTGTTAAGCTGACAGTGTCTGCTCTAAAGAAAATAAATCAGAATCATTGGTAAATTGGAGGTTGTCTAAATCAGTGTTGAACTTCAAGTTTGCCAGCTCTTGGGATGCACTGGTTTGGATGGAGGGCAAGAATAGAACCAATCAGACATTCCTTTCTCCCCCTGTACTTCATGCACAAACTTGAAGTGAAAAAAATTATCATCAGCCTCAGTCCCCAGGTAAATAATACACTAAAAGGTGAAAGCCAATTTCCCCAAGTGTAAGTACTACAGCATGCCAGTCAGTAATCTTACTGACAAGGTGATTTTTTTTGTTGCCCCACCCCGCCCCCCCCCCCCCCCCCCAAGATGGATTAAATTCTTTACATTTTAACAAAAAGTTGAAAGGGATAGGTAGTTGGTGTGAATTCATTAATTGGCTTCATTTGAGTATTCCCTTCCTCAGTTGCAAAATGACTGCAGCTGGAGTAGAGTTAAAGTGATCCTGAATATTATTTGATTTAAAAAAAAACAAAACAATCAATTTATACTCAATAACAACAGGTTTCAAAAGTGACAACTTGGGTGCTTAATGGAAAGTCTGATGCCTTCAGCACTCACTCCTTTCAGAACTTTGATTCCACTTCAGTAACTTCAAAATCCACTGATGCTGCAAAATCTGCTGGTTTACAGCAATAAAAGTATTCAGAATTACAAGGATACATCTGCAGCCTTATTTATAACAAAACCATCTCTCAGTTACACTCATCATCGTCACATCACAATGCCTATATTCCAGGTTTTTTCCAAAACTGTAAACTTCATAGATGCTATGTCAGCTCTGTGGGAAGCTATTTTCAGCTTTTCCTAATTGTGCAGTATGCCTGTATGCTTGTATAACTTCTCACATCACACAGTAAGATGACTTGTGTGCAAGTGCAAATTTGGTAGCAATTTCTGGATCTTCAGCTTGTTGAAGTTAAGCAGAAAATACTGAAAGTAATTTCACACAGAATACGTATAGCCTAAAAACAGAGTTGACATTCATTCATGAATCTAGAGCCTGGATTGAAATTAGCAGTGCAGCTTACCCTGTATACTACCCAACTTTCTGTATTTTGTACTTGTTCCTGCAGAGAGTCTGTATGAGACTGAACAGGCCAATTCTCAACCTGCAGATCTTTGGATACACGAGGCAGAACACCCCACGAGTTAGCGGAATTTGGATTCCGTATTTAATTTTCTTTCCTTCTCTTCCTCTGCTGTGCCTCATTAAAATAACTGAACACAAAGCACAATGTAGCTAAATGATTTGCAGCAAGTGCTTCCCAGTTATTAACGTTATTGCTGCTGCACATCAAGGAATGTTTCAGATTAGCAGATTCTTCATCTACCAGTGGAAAGTTGACATTTAAGAGTTGAGAATAAATGATCTGGAGGTTCAGCCAACCAGATGCTGCGTTCAGTCCATCACAGTTGGTTTTTCAGATGTTTTGCCCAAATGCTTGCAGAGCTGGGTTCAAGTAGAATACTACCTTTTGTTCAACTGTCCTCCCAGCAATTCCACAGAATGCAACTAGTGGTATTTATCTAACACTTGTACCGCTGGTAAAAATTCGGATAGCTCTGCAGTCAAGGCGTGCAGCCAGCAATAACAACTGCTCTCTACACTTGGACTTCTGTTGACTTGTGGAGGTCTTTGTCATCAAACACTCACTGCCATAGTTTGTAAAAGGCCAAGCTGGTGCAACTGATCCAATGTTTGATTTCCTTTTGACAGGAGGCGCGTTCCAAGGTATTGAAGGTTCTTAACATGGTCCCCGGTTCGCCTTTCAACACATATGGGAAGTGGAATATTTAACTGACCAGGTCTTGGTTAAAAAATGAGCTTAGTTTTGCTAAATTCAAGAACAAGCCGAGTCTCTTGCATGTAGATTTGAAGAAATGGAGGGCAGCTTGCAAGTCTGATGCAGAATGAAGAATGACACTGCAACCATCTGTATGTTGTAGGTCATGTCTACTGCTCAGTTTAATTTTGGCATGCAGATGACCAAGGTTAAACGAATTTTCCATTCAGGCTGGATTTAATACTCACACCAGATAGCAGTCTATCTTTGATGAGGTCAGTTACCCCAGCCGGGTAGATAGTAAATAGAAAAGAGGCCATCACACAGCCTTCTGAATTTTGAAAGTATGTTTCAGACCCACTCAAGATAGTTGTAGTAGTATCATCATGAGGCAGCTGCAGAATGTAATTTCTTTAACATCAAAATTGCTGGAGAACAATCTCCATATCTTACTGAATCAAATCCCATGGTCAGATCAACAAGTGCAATGCAGAGTTCCTTCTGCTGTGTTTGATACCTTCCTTGGATTTATTTGGTTTCAAAGACAAAGACAATGTCAGAGGTTTCCGTGGAAGGTTTAAGATACCCTGACACAGACAAGGTTTCCTTCAGCCACAGGAAGTGGGAAATTTAAAAGAAAGCACATCAGGTCTTCCCCTGCTACAAGCAACAGTTTCCACAGTATGAGTTACCTCCCCTCTGAAAATAGTTACAAATGTTGCATTCTTGAAATTGGAGGCATAGGGAGGGGAGTTGTGTTTCCTCCCAAATATGCAGGATGAGTGCATTGAGTCTTAATGTATGCAAAAACCCAGTTTTGAAAACCTCAAATTGAATACCATCATACACTCTTTGTTTTTCATCCATTTGATTGCTTGTTGTAGCCCTCCCATTGACGATGGCCCATCTATAGATTTCACCAGAGGTTTTCAGTGGATAGCCTAAACAGCATAAGCCACTACCATTGATTCATGGTTGAGGAATTGTTGAAAATGTTCTTTCCAGGGTTGCCAAATGACATCATCATCCTCAAGATGACAGATTCCATCCTACTAACGAAGAGGACTATGTCCATTTGACCTTAGTCTTTTAGAGGTGGTCGCTTCAAAAAGCTTTGCATGACTTCACGTTCAGTATATAGTTGGAGTCCTGGGTCTCTAGTGCACCCAGCAGAAAAGTTGTGTTCAGAGAAAGAAAACTTCACATTTTTCAACTCGCAGACTTAGAACACTCATGGATAATCCCAGGAGTGGCCATCTGAAAACAATTGCAAATTATACCACGAAACATCAAGACTCCAAATTGTCATCACTGTACTCAATATGACTTGCTTTCCTAGGGGAAGTGTGTGGAAATAGTTGAAGGAACAAGGTGTGGGGAAACATCTTATACTGGAAAGATAGAACCGACAGAAACCCTCAAATCCAAGAAGTTCGTGTTGGTCTCCAGAATATGTTCTTGGATGCACTGTCAGAACTTCCCAAATGTATAAATGAAAGGCTCAGGACACCAAACCTGCTCAGTTATAATTGATATGCCAAAGTCATCAGTGCTTATTCCTGAACCTCTGACTTGGATGACAATGTTAAAAATAAGTTCTTCTGACTTTGAAGAAGTCCTCACTGCCATCCCAAAAAATCATTCAACTGGGAGAATTTTAATCCAGGTTTGGTTTTAACTCTAATATCTGCAGAGGAACTGTTGGGAAGCAGCAGCAGCTTGGGGAAGCCAATGTAAATTGTATTCTCTTGAGCATCATTTAAAAAAAAGCTTCCATTAGAAGGACAAATATAAAACCACATATGGGCCTCCTAGAACAAAGCACTGGCATCTCCTACATAATGTCATTGTTCAAGTCAAAGATCTAAACGATGTCTGTAGCCCTCAGTCCATGCAGTAGACTGGTATCTGCTGGACAGATCATCTACTTAACGCAAAGACATTACAAGAACCAAAACTCCAAGAGGAAGAAGATAAATGTCTCAGCCCTTCAGGGGCCTGACAAAAGCTGCTCAAAACCAACCTGAAAAATCTTCTGACAGCCAACTCAGAACAGTGGGATCAAATTAAGCCAGCTGTACAAAACATCTTTCTGCAGACCAGTAGGCTTCAGTATCATTGTTACCAGGTCTAATGTAACAAAAACTATGCAGAAGCATGTGATCCCGGAACAAAAATGAGCAGTCTTCATCAATTGGCACAACAACCCAAGTTTGAATGTCAAGAAAGTTGCATTCCAACTGCTCAAAGCTGTCATACCTTCCCCACAGCTCCTCCCCAAAAAAAGACAAATCTGGAACATAAGATAAATCAATGAGAAGAGAAAGCGATATGACACTACTGGGAGGTCAATTTAGATTTTGAGTTTATACATTTCACCTTCGAGCTAGAAACATAAGTGTGAACAAATGTCACAGGATTTGATTCACTGGAATTCAATTCTATAAAATGTGGTCCAAATCATTGGGATTTCTTTTCCCCATTGGTTAGAGGTATTTACAAGTTGTATTTTACATGTATCCCTTACAAGTAAATAATTCACAAACACCAGAAGTATTCATACTTAAAATAACTTTGTCTTAGATGTTCAGGTAACCTGAGGTACAATAAACATCAACAAACACCATGATCCTGTTCAGTCACAAAACTTTTAATTAAAAAAGGCAAAAACTTTTCATATTCCTCCCAAAACCATTCATGCCAGTCACATTATTAACCCAATCTTTCTCTCTCTCTCATACTAGGTTCAGTGAAATTGAAAATCTTATTTGGACAGGTGTATTGAAGGCATATTGTGGCTGTTGGATGATCATTTTCCATAAAGGATTCATTCTTTCATCAACAAGTTTTTTTAGACATTCATTGACAGTGTCAGCAACGGTTCACTGCTTGAAAGATGATGGATATGGGAATTATTGCTGCTCTCACTGCAAGTCGCCTTTATTTGCTGGTTTCAATTCTGACAGCTATTTAAGCATAAATGATTTCTTTTATTGACTGCAAGAGGTCACAACCATTTGCTTTCAGACCGCAACAAAGATCAGCACAAAAATCCACCTCATAGCCTGCTCATTTTCAGCTTTATATTTTGGCTTTGTTCTTCTTTCTTCCACCCACCCCACAATTGTACTTATTGCTTATTGAGAGCCTTGTATATTTAAAGTCCAGTATAAATGCCTGAAATACAAAGATGACTTCACCAAAAGATCCGCAGACAAACAAGTGAGCATTTGCTTTCTTGATATCATTTTTGCTAACTTTACTTACAGCTGCCCCTATAATTGCAAATTTAATTTCTTCCACTTCTGGCGGCACCTCCAAACTAGTGATGTCTTACAGGTTATCGAATATTGTTATAAATTGGTTTCTCTGAGAAATGCAACAGACATGCTACTTGGTTGTTTGCAACTATTCCTTCTTTTTGGAGAAGATCCATGTTTGTACTGAGCTCGAGTTGAAAATGGAAGCTTGCTGATTAAAGAATCGTGCAAATTGTGTATGGGGCCTAAGGTGGATGAGAGGGACAACAGATGGACAGAGAGAGGAAGACACCTATAACAGGATTAAATGATTCTGAGGCAAAAGTTGCATAATGTCAGCAACACTCACAGTCTTCCATTGGCTCCATCATCTTGTACACTGAAGGGGAGGGGTGAGTCATTGGTAACTACAGACTGGTCATGAATACTGCCACAGCCAGACACGATCTGCCAGCTGCCATAATCCGTGGAAGAGGATGAAGAATGGGAATACTCTGTGGAGCTGCACAGGAAGACAGTGAAATATAAAATAAGCACAGCTGGCCTTTTGTGCTGATGTATTTTCTTTTAATTATAAAATTTTACATGGTTAACCCACATACTCCATAGTTATGAAACAGCTTCTCATTTGGTTTCTTCTTTACTGTGAGGCCACTTTCTTCTCCATTCCAACAGGACATTAAGTCATTATGTACAGCAACACCTGAGTGCTTCTACAAGTTAAAGGCTTCTGTTGGAAGCAGTAATAAAATTATGTTGCCATGAACAGGAATAACTTTCTATATAACATTCATGGCTTAAATTTCAATGAAAATTAAAATCTCAGACATCATCTTACATCTAATTTCATTAGATGGTAATATGAATAAATTTTGTAACCAAGGCTGTAACTTCTCTCAATGTTGACTGTAATTGGATTATGCAAGGCCAATATGAAATCAAAATCAATGCTGTAGGAATCATGAAATCCTCTTCAAGATATCTGAAAAGCATGCTGACAAGAAGAAAGTTTTCCACTCCATTTTCCAAATTCCATTTTTTGTTTAAAGTCTTTGAACCTAACAGAAGATATTTAAATTTGTCATAGTTTCCTCAGTTGTGCAAAGGCATGCACTTGTGATGGACATCAGATGCTAGTAGATGTATTCTGCTTCAACACCTCCAGTAAACACATAGGACAAGAAACTTTGCAGATATATGTTGCTCCTTATGGTACAGTTCATTAATTGGTCCTTTTGAAAGATGGTGCCCTAGTGACAGTGGAAACCTAAAATTGAGGGAGAAGACAGAGCAGGGAGATAAGCATTTGGAGGTCACATTATCTCTTTGTTGGGGGAAACAAGGATAGTAAAGAGAGAGTTTTAATTATGTCCCATTGTACAAGTATTTATCTACTTTAACTTACAACTTGTTCAACTGTAAAGTGGGTAATAGTTGATGAAATAATACATCCGAAGAAAAAAAAACATAGGGCCATACTAATGATGAGTTTAGAAAATAACCACAACAAGACACTAAAGGGTTAGAGGAACTGAGGAAACTAAGAGAAGCCACGAAAGTTACTATGGAGGAAGAAATATGTTAGCAATACTTCCAGAACTATCAGATGGTTTTCCTTCGCAGATTTTCAAAATAAGTCAGTAACCTGTCCCCACTGCATGTAATTCTACAGCACAGTCATAACACACAAACCACGTTCAGTGCTTTATTCATGCTGGCCCTCTGTCTAAACATGATAATCAATCATTCAGAACATGCACCGTAAATTGATCAGCCAAACTGCCAACTAAAGGTGAGTCATCTCAATCAGTATTCTACAACAATTATGTTGGAGCTTCAACATGCTCGGTTGCTGGGTGGTAGAAATCAGGAGCAGTAATCAGTAGTTGACACTGCAACTTTCAGAAGTTGCCGATATAAAGGTGATTGTATTTCAGAAAATAGTCTATATGATTCCTTAAAACATTTTAAAATCCATCCTAAATCTGAGGTATCATTATCTGTATGCATTGAGGAAAAAATCTGCATGCTTCTCCGTGGGGTTGTGGTGACAAAATTAGAATTAACAATAACTGAGGTCATGCTAGCAGTATGGAACATTAGAGGTGTCAATAAAGATTATATAACCCACATGCTCATTCAAACTCTAAGAGTGTTAATAGCTTTGAACATAGTCAGTTTACCTGTCAATGCACACAGTTGAGGTTAATCTTTTCAGGTATATATCATTCACATTCAGATGTTCCATTAATGCTGCAATTGTTAGTAATGAGGTTAACCGTGCTATTCCGCACCAAGGGGGGTTTTCTTTTCCCCTATCAAGATGCTTTCATAGTTTGTTAGCTTTTGAAAAGCAATAGCATACTTGAACCCAGAAGTTAGGCATGCATGCAAGTAACCATTACCCGATATATCCTCAGTGGACGGTGAAAATGGACCAACCTTCTTTCAGGAACAGCTAAGGGGCTGCTACTTCCTGTTGTCAGAAAGCTATTTTCTGATTGGTAGAACGATGACCTAGCTTCAGGCATACTGTGTTGTAAGAACCGATCTTCCAGTTGATTCGGCAAGTAAGGTTTATTCCACATAACAGTCTGTGGTGATGATGTTCGGCCTTTTCTCCTGGAATTCAATTAAAGCAGATAAAATCAGAGATGAATGGAATGGTTTTCCCTTTTTTTTGGGAAAATAAATTCAGAAATCCGGGTGCTGATAACACTGTAAAAATGATTTGTCCCAACAAACATATTTTGGTGAAAATGTTGCAAGCAGTGCATCTGAGTAGCTTTGACCTTAAAATAGAATACCTTTGAATTAACTTTAATGAAATAATTGCTTCCAAATCTCCAAGGCTACTGAAAAATCAAGGTCAAGAAAAGCAGCAAGACATTTCTCCAGGTAGCACTGACAACGGTATGAAGATTATGATTCTAATGAGCAGCTAATTAATGCAAAGCAACGTTTTGAGAAACAGAAATTTCTTAAGAGCTGAAATGGAGTAGAGAGGACATTTCCCCCCCAAAACAATGTCCACAGTGGGTCCTAATTCTTCCATTTCTTACAGCAGTTTTGGCAGAGAATGTGTGACATCAAAGCAAAGATATATGCACTTTGAAATGTTCATAGTATATCATAAAATGCAAGAAAATCACATTTACCTCCATAAACACACAGCCACAAAAAGATGCACATCATTTAACTTCATTTATTACTGTTGAACAAGTTAAGGGAGTTGGGTGCCCAGCAGATTACAAAGAGTACGGCAAATGTTGCAATCACAGTGGACAAAACCATCAACCCAAAACCGCATAGGACCTGCTGCATTGACAATTTCTTCAAAGAGGGTTATTTTCATGCAATTTAAAAGTTGTGCAGCAAGGTTACCTGCAGTAAAATATAGAAATGAAACACAGAAGCCTAACATGCCTGATCTAACCACTATTTTGTTAGGTGTACATGATATATCCCATAACATTTCAACCTTTGATGTGGAGTTGTCAGTGTTGGACTAGGGTGGACAAGGTCAAAAGTCACATGACACCAGATTATAGTGCAACAGATTTATTTGAAATCACAAGCTTTAGGGACGCTGCTCCTTTGTCAGGTTAAGTGAAGACAGCACCAGGCACAGACTTTATTACCAGAGAGATCAAAAGATCATACAAATAGCGTGAATGGAGTGTCGACAAGCTGAATAATAGGTCTCTGCAGGTGATCAAGAGTGTCAGATGGTGCGAGTGAAGTATCAACAGCTGAATAACAAATAAAGGGATGATCTATAATCTGATTAATTGAGGCAGTGATAATTACAAAAAAATAAAAATAAGATGGTGCTGGAGACAAACCAAAGTAACAACAAATCCAAAACTGTACAAACTAATTAAGGTAGTGAGATCATAACAAGTTATCAAGGTGATGGTGCCAAAAACAGGACAGAAAGGAACCTCTGCAACACATGCCAGGATCAATGGATAATCAGTGGGCTGCACGGCGGCTCAATGGTTAGCACTGCTGCCTCTCAGCACCAGGGACCCAGGTTTGATTCTATCCTCGGGTGACTGTCTGTGTGGAGTTTGCACACTCTCCCCGTGGCTGCGTGGGTTTTCTCCGGGTGCTCCGGTTTCCTCCCCCAGTCCAAAGATGTGCAGGTTAGGTAGATTGGCCATGCTAAATTGCCTGTAGTGTTCAGGGATGTGTAATTTAGATGGGTTACAGGGGGATGGGTCTGGGTGGGATGCTCTGTGGGTCAATGTGGACTTGTTGGGCTGAAGGGCCTGTTTCCACACTGTAGGGATTCTATGGATACTGCTATCACACATGGGAAAACCACCCACCACATACACGGCACTTACTTACGTGACTCAGTCATTGTCGTCTACCTCATACGCTGCAGGCAAGGATGCCTCGAGGCATGGTATATGGTCAGACCATGCAGATGCTAAGACAATGGATGAATGGACACTGCGCAATATTGCCAGACAGGAATGTTCCCTCCTAGTCGGGGAACACTTCAGCGGTCAAGGACATTCAGCCACCGATCTCTGGATAACAGTCCTCAAGGCACCCCTCAAGATATACAACGATACGTAGGGATTCTATCCCTCTTCATCATCAACAATGCAGAATCGCCAACTAGAAACAGGTAGCCAAGTTCCATAGCTGTGAAGACAGCCTCACCAGTGATTTTGGGTTCATGTCGAACTACGTGATCCCACCATACTGTTCTGTAAAATCTCCCTTACTGTCCTTACATCACCTTGATAACTTGTTCTGATCTCTCTACCCTAATTAGTTTGTACAATTTTGGATTACTTGCTACTTTGGTAAGACTCTGGGCATGGGACTCTTCATACCTGTCATGTTATTCCAGTCATTTGGTTTGTCTCCAACACCTTATTTTTATTTTTTTGTAATAATCTCTCTGCCTCAATTAATCAGATTATTTTTCATCCCTTCACTTGTTATTCAGCTGTTAACACTTCATTCATCCATCTGACACTCATCGTCGCCTGCAGAGACCTATTACTTGGCCTGTCAACACTCCACTCACACCATTTGTATGATCTTTGATCTCTCTAGTTATAAAGACTATGCCTGGGCACTTGCTTCGCTTCACCTGATGAAGCGGCAGCACTCCTAAAGCTTGTGATTTCAAATAAACCTGTTGGACTATAGTCTGGTGTCATGTAACTTTTGACCATTTCAACCTTTGACCATGGGTGACTGAAAACCAACAGGCAGCCTTGAATATCATAATTTCCCTACTACAGAAAGATACTTAGCAGTAAATTCCACATAGAATCACAGAATCCCAACAGCATTAAAGCAGGCCTTTCAACCCATCGAGGCCACATTGAGCATCCAAACAGAATCCAATCTAGACACACCCCCATGCCCTATCCTGGAACCATGCATTTCCCATGGTTAATCCACCTAGCCTGAAAATCCCTGGACACTACGGACAATCCACCGAACCGGACTGCGGAAGAAAACCGGAGCATTCGGAGGAAACCCATGTGACTAATGTGCAAACTCCACACAGACAGTCAGAGTATGAAATCGAACTTGGGTCCGTGGCGCTGAGGCAGCAGTACTAACCACTGAGCCACTGTGCCACTCCTCCACAGGAGCCAGTGAAAACTTCTTGAATGCTACTTTCCACTAATTTGTGCAAGGCTTTAATTTTTAGTTTACAAAAATGCATTTTAACATCAAAAAGATATTATTTCAGAAAGCAGCAATATGAGAGCACCAGGGCAAAAACTGAAAGAAACCAAGCAAGAAAAATGAATGGCTGTAAAGATATCCAACAAGAATATGAGGAAGTGGTGATGGAGAGGATGGTTGGGGCAGGCAAACAGAGACTTGAGAGGCCAGAAGGAATAGAAAGGAGGAAAATTAGGGTAGATAAAAAGGAGAGTGACAAGATGACATTAAAATTGGAAGTGCTTTATTCACACCAACACTGCAGCTGTCTAAAAGAAGAGAGAATGATTTAATGATAGTTAGTGTGCCTTGTGCTATGTAATCTTAAATGAAAGGAAAGAGGGTCAGCACAAAAGTTCTTTGAATCTGCAAGACATATTCTTTTTAGTGGGAACATAAAACACCTAGGATTTGCAGAGTGACATGTATAGTGGGTAAATATATATTATGCAACAGTTAGAGTAAAACAACTGATTTGATATGAACAGCATTTTTCACCCCTGTATCCAAGGATGTGCTGGCACTGGAGGGTGTCCAGTGTACAAGAATGTTCCTGGGGATGCATGGTCTGTCATATGAGGAGTGGTTGAGAACGCTAGTCTGTACTCGATGAAGTTTAGAAGGATGAGGCGGAGGGATCTCATTGAAACTTACAGAATACTGAGAGGTCTGAATTGAGTGGACATGGAGACGATGTTTCTCCTAGTAGGAGAAACTGTGACCTAAGGGCACTGCCTCAGAGTGAATGGACAACCCTTTAGAACTGAGATAAGGAGGAATTTCTTCAGCCAGAGGATCAAGGGTCACAGGAGAAGGGAGGAGCATGGTGTTGAGAAGCATATCAGCCATGATGGAATGGCAGAACAGACTCAATGAGCCAAATGGCCTAATTCTTCTTCAGTATCTTATCCTCTTATGACATGTATTTTCGTGCTTTTTTGGTTCTGATGTGAACTTAAATGACCATTAAAAGACAGTTCATCACCAAAAACACGTAATTACAATAAATGCTGGAAATGAACTTTTGACATTCTGGGAGCAGCATCAGGCATAACCAAAAATGAGGCGTCAGCCTGGTGAACCTACCAAACAGGATTACTTGCATGTCAAACAGCATAAGCAGCAAATGAGAGACAAAGCGAAGCAATCCCACCACCAACAGATCAGATCTAAGTTCTGCAGTTCTGCCATATACAGTCCTGAATGGTGGTGGACAATCAAACAACTTACTGGAGGAGGAGGCTTCACAAATATCTCCATCCTCAATGATGAGAGGGCCCAGCACATCATTCAAAAGACAAGGCTGAAGCATTCACAACAATCTTCAGCCAGAAGTGTTGCAGGATGATCCGTCTTTGGCTTCCTCCAGTCGTCCTCAGCATCACAGACGCCAGGCTTCAGCCAATTCAATTCATGCCACATGATATCAAGAAATGGTTGAAGGCACTGAATAGTGCAAAGGCTTTTGACCGAGAAAACTTCCAGCAATAGTACTGAAAACTTGTGCTTCAGCCCTGCTGCAATCTATTCTGGTACAGCTACGAAACTGGCATCTCCCTGACAGTGCGGAAAATTGCCCAGGTATGTCCTGCACACAAAAAAAAACAGGACAAATCCAACCTGCCAATTACCGTCCATCAGTCTATTCTCAACCAAGAAAGATGGAAGGTGTTATCAACATGTTATCAAGCAGCACCTGCTCAGGAGTAACCTGCTCACCGACACCTAGTTCGGGCTTTTCAGCTTCTGACCTCATTATAAGCTTAGTTACAACGTGGACAAAACTGCTGAAATCCAGAGGTGAAGCGAGGGTCACAACCTTGATATCAAGGTTGCATTTGACAGACTGTGGCATCAAGGAGCTCTGGCAAAACTGGATTCAATGGGAATCAGGGAAAAAACACTCCAATGGTTGGACGTCATTCATGTCAGCTCCAGGACATTTCTGCTGGACTTCTTCAGAGTAGATATTTTCTAATCAATTCAGAGATGTTATTGCAGACAGGCAGAAGTCTAAAAATTGCCCCTTGGCAATCAGCGGTGTTACCATCACTGGATCCCTCCACTATCAACATTCTGAGGGTTACTGTTGACCTGCAATGGGATTGGACTCACCATAAGAACAGAGTAGCTACAAGAGCAGGTCAGAGGCTAGATACTGTAGCAAGTACCTCATCTCCTGACTCCCCAAAGCCTGTCCACCATCTATGGAGGCACAAGTCAGGAATGTGATGAAATACTTCCACTTGCCTGGATGAGTGCAGCTCCAATAACACTCAAGAAGCTTAACACCATCCAGGACAAAGCAGCTGATTTGACTGGCTCCACTTCTACAAACATTCAGTCACTCCACCACTGACATTCAGTAGCCTTGTATTGTAGAAATTTGCCAAAGATCCTAAGACAAAACCATTTTAATCCATGACCAATTCCATCCAGAAAGACAAGGGGAGCAGGTATATAGACACACCAACATCTGTTCCCCTCCAAGCCACTCATCAATCTGACTTGGAAATAGATCACCATTCCTTCACTGTCACTGGGTCAAAAATCCTGGAATTCCCTCCTTAATTGAACTGTGAGTCTACCTACAGCACGTGGACTGCAGCAGTTCAAGAAGGCAACTCACCACTATCTTCTCAAAGGCAATTAGGGACAGTCAATAACTGCTGACCCAGGCGGTGACGCACATGTCCCAGGAATAATTTTTTTAAAAACTGAAATGTTAACTCCATTTCCCTCTGTAGATGCTGGTTGACCTGCTCAACGTTTCCAGAATTTTCTGTTCATTTTCAGATTTTCAGCATCTGCAGTATTTTATTTTGTTTTAGAGTTCAATTACAATTAATGGTTTTTGCAATTTTGATATTCTTTTCCTTTACATGATGAATGCATTATCACCAATTTGCTCAAGTCCTTCACCTCCAATTGTAGTGCCTGCAAGTTGAGTAAAACATTCCTGGTAACTAAGAATTGGATGTTTCCCTGGTGTAGCCAAAACTTTAAACTCTCAAATTCAGCATAGTGGTAGAGAACAGGTGTCGCCATCCATCGGTCTTCTCCACCAAATTGTACACTATCTAGGATTATCACTAAGGGCAAAGATAGCACTAGATTTTTTTCCTTTTCCACTACAAGTTGCTTCTTCAAAACCCTCTCCTCTTCCCTCTCTGTTTCAATTCAAGGTAGTATGAGCTCATATAGGCCTTTTTTTGGTAGCCCCAATTCTCATCTTTCCCCATTCTACCTCTTGTTCAGTCCTTTCCAAGTTCAATCTCATCTATACGATATAGCTCCTATTTCTTCAACTATTCCGACTAAACTCCTGACCACCCAACTTCTGTTGCTTGACAGGTGAATTGATTTAACTGACTTATCATATTAGAAAGGCAAAAACAATATCAACATGATGTTCCATGTTTATTTCTATCAATTCATCACCAGAAGCAGAAAATGTATACACTTGATGATGTCGAATTCCATCTGCAACTGTATCAGTATCGCCTCTCAGTTTTTTCATGCCCTCAGATTTATTTACTTTTCTTCATCATGCTGGAGGAAAATGCAAAAAGTTCCTTATCTTCAATACCCTCACTTTCAAAAACCAACCACTTCCCCAAAAGGAAAAAACAAAACACATCTTGGGCCAAGTTTTTGTCTGAACTTGGAAAAACCCAATCCATGTACTTGTGCAGCTTACAAAGCTTATTCAGTGTAACAACATTACTTGAAACAACTGATAAGGTATTTTGTGAAGAATGATCACTGGACTCAAAACGTTAACTTTGCTTTCTCTCCACAGATGCTGCCAGACTTTAGTTTCTCTCGCAAATTCTGTTTTTGTTTCAGATCTTCAGCATCTGCAGCTCTTTGTTTGAATTTTGTGATCAACTGATAATTTGTTCTTAATGTGCATTGTGGTACTCAATAACAAGGCAGTTGTTTCTGATTTTAAAAGAAAATGAAAGAACTAAGTGCTGATGCGTTCTGCTGTATCATTTATGTCTAGAACTTACAGAATCAGTTTAGTTGAAAAAGCACCATTGACATAAAAATATCAGCATCAATTTCCCTTGAAAATGACGTGTCATCAACCAAATGGCTTTAACTTGATCATAAAGATGATTATACACATCTGAATCAGTACCAAGTTACAAACATACAAACAAAGAACAAGAATAGGCCACTCGGCCCTTCGAACCTGCCAACTATTCAAGAATATCATTACTGGCTTGATATTAACCTCAATTCTACATTCCTGCACATCCCCAGTAATTTTTCATCCTCCTGGTAATCAAGAATCTACCTCTGCCCTAGAAGTACTTAAAGATTCTGCATCCACTGCTGTTTAAAGAGGGGAATTTCAAAGACTCAACACTCAGGTAAAATGTATCAGCATTCATCAAGGTGACTGGGTGTAGTAAAGTCATAGTACATTGATTTAACTGACTTATCCTATTGGAAAGGCAAAAACAACACAAACACTATGTTGCATGTTTATTCCTATCAATTCATTATCACAAGCAGAAATATATACACTTGCTGATGTTGAATTCTATCTTTAACTTTATCAATATCTCCTATCAGTTTCTTTGCGCCCTCAGAATTATTTAATTTACTTCATATCTGCAGATACCAATGCCTCTTGCACCACATCTGGATTAGAAGTCACCTTGTATGTGAAGGTGATCCGGGTGCGCCCACTCCTACCTCCATATCCAAATCATTGATATGCACAGTGAACATTGTGTGGTACTGAGCTATGTAGTTTCAGATCCAGAACATGTTCCATGTTGAATGAAAAGACAATGTGTGGGGTAATGTGGCAAGAGTAGCTACAACCGGGCTTGACGGGATATTGTGTAATTATCCCCACTCTTGATCATCTCAACTCAATAGTTGTCAGTACTGTCTGCTCTCTAACTCAGCTTTTTGAGCCAATTGAACCACAGCTCTAAATTAAAAATTAAATATTAGAGGATTAAAATAGTATATTTGAAGAGGAAAAAAAACAATGAAGTAGTAATTCAAGTCCATCAAGTAGTTTCTATTTCCAAAATTCTGAAATTAGTGACATGGTGAGAGTTTATGCTCACATCTTCAAACAGAGTAAATCATAAAACCCTAGTCAGAGATCTGCATCATTGACACAACCATCAGCACCAAATGCTTCCCAAAAGGTGGATGAAGGAAAACTTCATAAATGCATTTTGTCAAGACAGAGCATTACTTACCAAGCAACCTGTGTTGCTGGGCCTGCTGTCATTTCCAATGCCTCGTAATTGAAAGTCCCTGTAGTAGTGGGAGACTCTTCCATTATGACAGAGAAATCACTGCTCAGGCTGGTCGTACTTCCACGGTCTGTATGCGCTAACACGAATACTTGTTAAGCATCAAGTTCTGACATGTACACATTATACTGTTTTAGCCCACAGCATGCACCCTGTTTGTACCAGACCCATGTAAATTAAAGTTGCAACAAAGTTACTTCTGTGCTTTTTCAGGGACAGAGCTCAGTCATTCATGTTATCCATTCAGAGGAATCTTTTGAGTGTGAACTAGGAAAACACAGCCTTGAAGGTCTTCAAGCTTTTTTCCCCTTTGGATTAATTTTCTGGTATATGAAACTCTGAAGAAAACATTCTCTTCAGAAGCATCTATTCGTGAAATCATTAGCCAATCTCCTTATTCAAGGCTCAGGTCATGTCAGATGTCACAAATTTAAAAGAAACATTGTATGCACCTGATGGGATATTTTGTATTTTGTAGCCCTTATATTTAGATATTCTAATCAAGAATTAAGTCAAGCTAACTTGACATAATCTCATGGATTTGAGTACTTCCAATCTTTACAGAATGGTATATTCAGAATGTAAAATTTCTATTTTGCATTAGATTTATAGGAGCCACATTGGGAGGACTAAAAATACATGGTTAGTGTTAATACAGTGGATATAAGAAAACTTCCATCATTTACACAGCATCATCTCAAATGGGGGGAAAACTGCACTCCTGATAATAACATTATGAGAGCAACGTAAATACTATGGAGTACACCAAATTCTCACTGATAACTGAAAAAGTGTTTACCATCTCACTGTAAGTGACATTCAAACCTAAGCACTTGATGTAAAGAATAAGCCTGTTAGGGAAACACAGATGCAGCGTTTTCTTTTTGTCCCAAATCATTTTGATATTCTGTCTGACCAAATCATATTTGAACTACAGCCCACTGAATGAAGAAAAACAGCAAGACGATTGCAATTCAATTAAACTGGACTGAGTTGCTGATAGTAATCTCCAAATTATTGGGTTTTAAAAAAAGCTGTATTTCATTCAATGAAAAGACCTGATTCAGTTATATAAAGTGCAACACTTCAAATTCAACAGTCTAAACACAAACTGACTTGATAAAACAATGGATCATATCATATGTAGAGCAGAGGAGACAATGCAAGTCTGGACATCTAACAGATCACAAATACATATGAAACAGGAAGATTGCCAATGTGGATTCCTTAAGTTCCTGGACTGAGTTTTTTCTATTTCAGTTTTATTTCGATAAATGCATATATACAATGTGATCAGGGTCACAAAATGCACCTAAGCCAAATGTGTCTTCTACACCTCCTTAAAATGGATTTCAAGTTCAAATCACTCCATTTAGGGGTGGTGGGCATTGGATGGGGGTCTGGGAAATACATTGTTTCTTAATTGTTGTGTCAAAATGTGTGGGTGGACTAAAAATTCTAAACATTATTTGCCAATCACTTTCTTCAATAAAAGCTTACAGTGTTAATGCTAATCTTTTCAGGCATCTTTCCATGACAAGAGCATATCACAGAGCCTTTCACGGCAGTAAATGGATTCGGGAGAAGTTACTGAATAATTGAACTCCAACATGTGCGGTATGAAAACCAATATATTTATTAATACCTTTACTGGATACAGAATTAATATATTTTTAAAGGATATATATAAGCCATGTGAGGCTGGGTTATATAATGCATCAAAGATTGGCAGATTATTATTGTTTTCAAGAAGTCTGATCGTGGCAGTGATTGAAGAGAACGGCAATTCCGCGTCAGTTCTATAGATGGGAAGTATTTGTCCTTCGGATGATGCTAGCTTTTTTTAAAAAAAAAACAAACTATTCATTTATTTAATAAAAAAAAACCTCCTCTGTAGAGTTCCACAGACAATTTCTATTTCAGAAATCAGTGAAGTGGACTCATCAGCGGACACAAAGGTTACTCCATGCATATTACCAGTGATTCTGTAATTGTTCAGTTTATAAAAGGATCGAGAATTAACTGATTTCAGCACCTGGCTCTTCTCAGTCACACTACAGAAAATTCAGTGGTAAAATCTTCTTTCCAATCCATGCCTTATATAAGTCACATCACAGAAAATATAATGGTAAAAATCTTAAGACTCATTTAGTCACAGAGTCTTGGGGTTGCACTTTTTGTTTTCTTTATTCATTCACAGGTTGAGGGAGTCACTGGCTGGGCAGCATTTATTGCCCATTCCTAATTGCCCAGAGGGCAGCTGAGTGTCAACTAATTGCTGTGGGTCTGGAGTCACATGTAGGCCAGACCAGGTAAGGATGGCAGGTTCCTTCCCTATAGGACATTAGTCAACCAGATGGGTTTTTCCTGACAATCGACAATGGATTCACGGTCATCATTAGATTCTCAATTCCAGATATTTACTGAATTCAAATTCCACCATCTGCCATGGCAGGATTCGAAGCTGGGTCCCCAGAATGTTATCGGGGTTTCTGGATTAACAGTCCAACGATACCAGTAGGCCATTGCCTCCCCATCATGGAAACAGATCCTTTAGTGCAACCACCCTCTGCGTGAAAAAGTTAGCCCTTAAGTTTCCTTCCCCTGTCACCTTAAACTTATACCCTCTAGTTTTGGACTCCCCTACCCTGGGAAAAGGACTTGGGCTATTCACCCTATCCATGTCCCTCATGATTTTACAAACCTCTCTAAGGTCACCCCTCAGCCTTTAATACTCTAGGGAAAATAGCCCCAGCCTATTCAACCTCTCCCTATACCTCAAATTCTCTAAGCCCTGCAACATCCTTGTAAATCTTCTATGCACACTTTCAAGTTTAACAACATCTTTCCTATAGCCAGGAGACAAAGAATTGAATGCAGTACTCCAAAAGTGGCCTAACCAATGTCCTGTACAACTGCAACATGACATCCCAATTCCTGTACTCAATGCACTGAGTCCTACTCTGATTTGCCTTACCAAAATGCAACACCTCACATTTATCCAAATTAAGCTCCAACTGCCACACCTTGGCCCGTCGCCCATCTGATAAAGGTCCCGTTTTATTATGAGATAACTTTCTTCTATGTCCACTACACCAACACTTTTGGTGTCGTCTGCAAACTTATTAAGGATACCTCATATTTCACATCCAAATAATTTCTATGAATGACAAAAACAGTGAACTCAGTGCCAATCCTTGCGGAACACCGCTGGTCGCAGGCCTCCACTCTGAAAAACAACCCACTACCACCACCCTCTGGCTCCTACCTTCAAGCCAATTTTGTATCCAAATGGCTAGTTTTTCCTGGATTACATGTGATCTAACCTTGCAAACCAGTCTATCATATGCAACCTTCTCGAACATCTTGCTAAAGTTCATGTAGACAACATCCACCGCTCTGCCTTCACCAATCTTGTGTTACTTCTTCATAAAAACTCAATCAACTTAGTGAGACATGATTTCCTGCGCATAAAGCCATGTTGACTATCCCTAATCAGTAGTTGCCTTTCAAAATACACGTAGATCCTGTCCCTCAGAATCCCTTCCAACACTGATGTCAGCCTCACCGATCTATTGTTCTCTGGCTTTTCCTTGCTACCTGTCTTAAATAACGGCACCACATTAGCCACCCTCCAGTCTTTCGGCACCTCGCCCGTGGCTATCAATGATACAAATATCTCAATGTTTCATTTTCCAAGAACTCTAGTCAGTGCCTTGTGATTGCAAAATTCGACTTCTATCACAACATCTTGGTTGAATGTGTGGAGAAAATGATTACTAAAGGTAGTAGAAACAATTATACTACATTTAAACATGCATGGGTATCTGGCTTCATTTATTTTCACCTTCCAGCAATCCACTGTGACTTGCAACATACAGCAAAGACCTCTATCACATTCACTGCTATGTTCCAGTTATTCTGTAACTTGTCAGCCTATACAAATTTTGTAACTGTGCAGATGTCAAATCATTTCTGGCATTTCCTGGTACAAGGAATGCATTAGATTTCTGAATAAAGAAGTGTACAGCTCTAATCTAGACCATAAGAAGCTGCTTCTCTTTAGATTTAGAAGGATGTGGGGAGTAGTTGTACTTACCTAGTAGACAGAGATCTTCTATTGGGAACTGAGCTTCTTTATAGTGTGCGGCCTTTCTTCTGCAAGGGAAAATGTACATTCACACATAGCAAAAGGACTGGAGATTTTACTTCTTTGGCTCACAAAAGCAAATTTACACAGATCTGTTCAAAACTTTTTTCATGATGAACCCCACAATTATAGCAAAGATAAACACTTTATGGAATGTGGAAATGGACATGTTGGAAGGAAGCAGGTAAATTCAAGTCTCACGGACAGCACTGCAAATAGTGTTTCACAAAATCATGTGATGATTTCACTCATATTTACGACATGCATTGATCTGGACTTAACGATTGAGGGTGAAAAATAGGATTAGATTAGGGTTAGGGCTACAGTTGGTGTCACAAGGCAATATTCAGCAGATTCTGAGAAGTGGGTAAGAAATCTGAAGAGCTGTAAGGCTGTGCAATAAATTAGAAACTGAAACATTTTTTTCCAAACATACTTCATGTTTTGATATTATGAATCAAATTTAGGTGTTTTTGGATACCTACTTGAACCATGGATACAACCCTCAAGACAGCAGAAGAGAAAGAGTCAGTCATAGAAAGGGAAAGAATAAGAACAAAAAAAAGTATGCATAATTCAAAACTATAAACGTGATATGGAGAAAACATTTTTCTGCTTACCTACCTTATGGAAATATTTAAATATGATCAACTTCTGGAAAATTAGAAATTAGCTTCCTACTTCAGGGCATTTTTTCAATATGAAACCCTGCTACTAACAGCATTAAGCACCTCCTGCTGGGTGGGTCAATAAAGAAAGTAAAGTACTAGCAGAAGGCTAGTTGTATAGCAGATGTTGCATTATTAAATATTCATCTCTTGTTGCTATTACATCATAACCACTGAGTGGCGATATAGCCAGATTCTCTCCCCTCCAACCTGCTTTCTTCCATTATAATCACAGTATAAATTTCTACAGTGATCTCTTCTACATGAATGTAATATATGACAGCCACATTTGGAATTAAAGCTCAGCTCCTATCTCCCAAATATTTTCCAATCTTCTTCCAAGATTGTATTAATCTGCTGCTAATATTGCTAGACTTTTGACTGTCGGGTCATACTTATTGCTCCAAGATGTTTTCAGACTTTCCTTCCATGAAGTGGAACATTCTGTTCACACAAGGTAAGCAATATGTCACTGAGAATCAACAATTTGCACCTCTTAACACAATAAGCATCCCAAGGCACCTTGCATGGTGAGAGACAGATGTCAAGTTAGGAGAGAAACTAAAAATACAGACGAAGATTATGCAGCAACTTTTCAAGGCAGGAAGAGAAGCAGTAAGTCAAGAGATTTTGGGAAAGAGTTCAAAAAGAATAGGAAGGAGAGGCAGAACTCCATCTGAGGTTGCAGTTGGTGGAAAAGACTGGGGAAGACTAAATGTAAATAGGGTCAAGAACACGAAGGGATTTTGTGAATAAAGCTTTTGAAATCAGTATTATTGGGTGGGGCTTAAATAAGCGGTGATGATTGGCAAGAATATGGTGAAGGGAGACAAGAATCCATTGCAGCACAGGAGGTGGAGATTTGGATTGATTAGAAATTCAGGAGCCTGACAAGGCAGTATAGAGAGAAGTAAGGCGCAGAGGTCATGAAAACATAAAAATAAAGATTTCGGCAGCGGCAGAAGGGTGCTTTAAGGGCAGAAATGGGTAATGTTACAGATTTTGAAGTGAGTTCTCTTGTTAATGGATAAGGTAAAGGACTTGAATTTAACCTCTGCACCAAACACTAAAGTTATGTAACATTTGATGCAATCTAAGAGAAGGAAGTGAACAAAGGTCAGATTCTCACAGGAACTAAATTGATATATATTTGGTTTTCCTAATATAAGGCAAATTAGCTGTGAAAACTAATTTGGAGAATATTAATGACCATTTGAGACCACTATCTAATTCTCTGGTTTAAAAAAAAAAATCAACTAACTCTTGTACCTGCCAAACACTTTGCCAAAACACAACTCAGTTGGTACCACTACATGAATGCTTAAAAGGGGAGGCAACATGTAATCAATGGATCTAAGCAAAACCACAACCAATGGATTAGATTAAAGTTCTCAAGTCCTGTCACATCTAACTTAGTAAAAGAGGTTCCACAAATATCCTTATCCTCAATGACGGGGAGTCCAGCAAATCAGTGCAAAAGACAAGGTTCAAGTGTTTGTAAGCAGCTTCAGCCTGAACTGTCAATCAGATGATCCATCTTGGCCTCATGCTGAGATCCCCAGCATCACAGATGCCCGTCTTCAGGCAATATTATCTACTCAGGAGAGACTGAATAGACTGGGATTATACTCATTGGAATTCAGAAAAATGAGGGGAGATCTTATAGAAACATATAAGATTATGAAGGGAATAGATAAGGTGGAGGCAGGGAGGTGGTTTCCGCTAGCAGGTGAAACTAGGACTAGAGGGCATCGCCTCAAAACAAAGGGAAGCAGATGTAGGACTGAGGTCAGGAGGAACTTCTTCACCCAAAGGGTTGTGAATCTGTGGAATTCCCTGACCAGTGAAGCGGTTGAAGCTACCTCGCTGAATGTTTTTAAGACAAGGCTAGATAACTTTTTGAACAGTAAAAGAATTAAGGGTTACAGTGAGTTAGCGGGAAGTGGAGCTGAGTCTCAAAAAGATCAGCCATGATCTTATTAAATGGCAGAGCAGGCTCGAGGGGCCAGATAGCCTACTCCTGCTCCTAGTTCTTAAGTACCACATGACATCAAGGAATAGTTGAAAGCACTGGATACAGCAAAATTTAAGGGCCCCAACAACATCACAATAACAGTTTTGATGACATCAGCCTCAGAACCAGCTGTCTCCCTAGCCAAGCTCATCCATCCAACAATGTAGAAATGCTCTAGTATATGCTGTTCACAAAAAGCAGCACAAATCTAATCTAATCGATTACTGTCCCGTTCATTTATTCTAGATTATTAGCAATGCTAATCAAGTGAAATTTATTCAGCAATAAAATACTTAATGATACTCTATTGGGTTCTATTAGGGTCCTCTGGTTCTAAATCGCATTGAGGCTTTGGTGTAAACATGGGCAAAAGAATTGAACTGAAGACACAACATCAAAGTGACTGCCCTCAATCTTAGGCATATTTTGAACAAGTGTGGCATCAGTGGAAACAATGGTCAATGGGAATCAAGGGGAAAACTCTCCACTGGTTGGAGTCATATCTAGTACAGTAAAAGATGGTTGCACTTGCCTTTGTTTCTCAGTACCAGCACAATGCTACAGCATCTCTTCAATGAATTATCCTAAAAGGAACTATCTTGTGTTGCTTCATCAAAGACCTTTGATCCATCATTTGCTCAGAGGTGGGGTTGTTCCCTTAAGATGACAGCACCACGTTCAATCTCATTTTTGTCTCATCGGATACTGAAATAGGGCTTGGACCAATATCTGGCAGTTACTGGTGGTGTCTAACAAATACTGGTTAATTTTCAACGAGAGATAACCTAACCATCTCCCTTTGGTGATGCTGCTGCATCACCATCGCTGAATCCCGTACTATCAACATCATGGAGGGTTACATTGAGTAAAAAATAAACTGGACCAGGTTTTTAAATACTACAGCTAAACTACAGATCAAAGACTAGGGATTCTGTGGCATGTAACTTGCCTCTGGATTGCCAGATCCTGTTCACCATCAATAAGGCACAAGTAAGGAATGCAATGACAGTCTCACCATTTGCCATAATGAACGCAGTTCCAATAAATCTGAAGTGATTTGACACCGCCCAGGACAAAGCAACATACTTGACTGGCACCTGACCCACCACCTTTAACATTCATTTCAACCATTAGTGGTGCAGAATGCAACAGAGTGTACCAAATGCAGGATGAACCATACCAATTTAATCAGCCTCCAATATCATCTTCTAATCCATGACTTTCATCATTTAGAACACAAGGGCAGAATGGTAACAACAACACCTGCAAGTTCCCCTCCAAGCCACACACCATTTTGATCTGGAACTATATCGTCGGTCCATCACTGCGGCTGGTCAGAGACCTGACCCTCCTCTTCCAAACAGCACTGTGGTTAAACCTACATAAGGGACTTTGGTGGTTCATTGAAGGCAATTCACCACCGTCTTTTTGGAGGGATGGGCTGACCTTGCCAGCAATACTTAGATGCCATGAAAGAATGAAGCAAACTAATATGTGCCACAGGTTTCCTTGTTTGATTTGTTGCATTGCTTTCTTTACCTTTACTACTCTTGCTACAAAGCTGTTTTAATAGGTAAAGTGAAAGGCAAACCACGGCAAATGGATTTCTGTGCAGGCACTTCGGACTTTAAAAATACAGGCTAATGTGAAAAGCTAGAAACAGTTGAGGTCCAAAGAGGCTTGAGTGTCCCAAACAGTGATACAAGATAATCAAAAAATCTAATTGAACGGTGACCTTTATACTGAGGAGACTAGAATACAATATTCATGCTCCAGCTATACAAAGCACTTCTTAGTCCCAAGCTGGAGTACCACGAGAAGTCTTGGTGACTAAACCTTAGGAAGGATATACTGACATTGGAGTGAGAGCAGTGCAAGTTTACCAAAATGATACCCAGACTCCAAAAGTTAAATTATGAGGAGAGATTACACAAAACAGAGCTTCATTCACGAAGAATTTCTGAAGAAGGGTCTAGGCCCGAAACGTCAGCCTTCCTGCTCCTCTGATGCTGCTTGGCCTGCTGTGTTCATCCAGCTCTACACCCTGTTATCTCTTCATTCACGAAAGTTGGGGATTAAGGGGAAATTTGAGCACAGTTTTCAAGATATTAAGAGAAACACACAGGTATAAATTATTTTGCAGCTTATTGGTAGGAAAGGTTTTTAAGGTTAGGTAGGCATAGTCTAAATGTTAGAGGCAGGCCTTTAAAGGAGTACACTAGGAAAATTTCTACACACAAAGGATGGTATATTTAGAATTGTCTGCCAGAAACAATAATTGATGCCATGTGTATTAGTAATGGAGAATAATATATTTTGGTTAACCAGATATTGATAGAGGTGGGGCAAAAGAAAGTTTATGGATTTAGGTCACACATCAGAAATACTTCACTGACTTAACAAATAGGCTTGCGAGGCTGAATGCCTACTTCTGTTCCTTTTATCATTGCAGCATGTGTTTGTTGATTTCTCTTTACACTAATCCTGCAAAAAAAAAAAACTCCTACCTGGGTTTCTTTATTGCAGAGAATTCTTCTGAGGTGATGTGCTTCAAAAAATTGAAGCAGAAGAAGAAAATCTGAAAATAACGGAAATTTGTTTTTAGATTTCAGGATCCCTTGTGCGATCCCCCACAACTGCTCAACAACACAATCCCAGCTTTGAGAATGCAAGGCTATACACACTGATGTATTCAAAAATAATTCAATATACAGAACAAAAACTGCTTTATATCTAGAACGTTCCTCAAAATTGGCTTCCTCACAATTACAAAGCTCCCCCCCAAAACTTTTTGCTGAAAATAAATCAGGTTAAAAACAGACAATGCTGGAAATACACGGCAGGACTGCTACCACCTGGAAAGAGAAGTTCAATTTAATGCTTGAAAACCAATAATCCCGTTCTGTACTTCAGCATTTTCTGTTATTTATTTCTGATTTCCCACTGTTTTTGAATTTAATAATGCTGGTTTCCCACAGCAGGTGGCAGTATTGCACTATGTAAATTGTTCATGGAAATACTGCAAGTAGTGTAAAAGCACCATCTCGTGGTAGGATCCAGTTTTGCAAACAAGTTTTCACAATTTGACTAAATATCATCTAACGATGTACCATTCTTTTATCCTTAATGGAGGCAAAATTCAGACTTTTCCCTACATTCGCACACAATCAAAGAAAACCTAAAATTCCAAAATAAAGGTGAGCTGAATTCTGTGCTTACAAGAGATCCTTTATGCCATATATTCCAGGAGCAATTTTGCAAGCTACAGCAATATTCACAATGCAATGCACTGATGCTTTTTAAACTAATATAAATGTCTGCACGGCTGGTCATAGCATAAATCTTTATAAATCAACTAATTTTCAGCTTTACTGCAGTTAGGTTGATAAATACAATATGGTAGCAGATTATCAAACTAATCCTACATAACACTAAAATTGGGTAACCCAAAGCAGTCATGTAAATGTCATCTTTAATTAGCAATTTCTCCAGTTTTTGACTCACCTCCTCTCCCTTGCTGAGCCTATCGGCCAACATGTGCCTGCAAATAGAAATACAGATGACTGAACCTATGTAATGGGTTAAATTTGTCTGTAATGATGATACAAGTTACAGCAGAACGGTCAACTTCCCCTTCTTTAGATTATAACATTTTGACTAATTGGATGGGCTGAGTACTCAAATTCTGTTAACTAAAGTTTGAAAACTTATTTATAAAATGCATGGAAACCTCCTTGGATGGGAGTGCAGCTCATTAGGCGTCATCTACATATTCCAATGGCTAATTCTTCACCCTTTGCCTACCCCGAATTAAGTGGCTTGAGTGCTGGCCATTTCAGAGGGCAGTTAAAAATCAACATTACTGTGGGACTGGAGAACAATGAAGGCCAACCCAGATAAGGATGGCAGATTTCCTTTCCAAAAGGACATTAGCGATGCAGATAGGTTTTTACAACAGTTGACAATAGCCATCATGGTCACAATTACTGACAGCTGTTTTATATTCTAGATCTATGAATTGAATTTAAATTCCATCAACTACCACAGTGGGATTTGCACACCTGTCTCCAAATATTAGCCTGGGCTCCTAGATTACTTGTCTAGTGACAATACCACTATTTTTGATGTATAACTTGGACTTCAGTTAAAAGGTTTAATTTTAAAATCTTAAAAACAAAATACAGCTGTAACAAAATTCAGGTGGAACTGACTGGTAAAAATGAGCAGACACGTGGGCAAATGAAATTAAACTCAATTGTGAAGTGATATCATTTTTTTCCTACCAAAATGTGAGAACTATTATGTACTAAATGGCACAAATTTTAAAGGGGTGAAGGAAAAGGGAGGCTTGAGGCAGTACCTTTGAGGGTGGCAAAGACAAGATGAGAAAGTGCTTTATAAAAGTCACATGAGATCATTGCATTATTAACAGAGCCATAGGGCACAAGGAGGAAAGAAGGAAACTGTGCTAAACCTGTAAAAACTCTGATTAGACCTCAACATGAATAATGTGTTCCATTCTGGACGTACACTCTAGCAAGGATATCAAAGTCTCAGAGAAGAAACGGTATGGCTACCATGAGTGGGGACTTTTAAATTACGTGGTGAGACTGAGGAAGTATGATTTGATAAAAGTATTCCAAATCATGAACAGTTTTTGTTTTAGTAAATAAAGAAAAACGATTTCTGAAGACCAAAGAGTCAGTAACCAGAAGACACGATGTGAGATTATTGGCAAAAGAATCAGGGATTCTCAACATTCAAAAGCTATAAATATCAATTTGAAATAATTTACAGGACTAATAGAAAAGAACATGAGAATGGGACTAATCAGGCAGCTCTATCAACGTGCCTGCACAGACACGACGAACTGAATGAGCTCTGTTTGTGCTGTATTATTCTATGCTTTAAGCAAGAAATTTGACAGCTGTAAAACACAGAATATTAATATCTCAGAATTTCACAAAATCCTGCCAGACTGCACGAATGTTTTGCTTGCTCTGGAAAGCACATCATTAGATTTGTCACCTAATTACTGTGCTAACCCTGTTGTTATGAATACGAAACAAACTCACCCAAAAAGGAACCAATCGTAAGCAATGGTTAAATAAAGGATTTCCACAGGCTCCAAGCAAGTGTGAACAAGTCCATCCTGTAAGAAGCAAGTCGTGACACATTCATTTAATCTACGGAGGTGGTTCCAACTTACATTTTCAATAGAAACTTTCAAATCAACTAATCGGTAATTTAAATGTAAACTGAGAGAAGATCTACACAGATGAATCTCCAGGCTACATTCAGTGTTTTGCTGCTGTTTAGGAAGCAAGTTAAGCTAAACTAGTAAAAATTTGTTTTTGTCACCTTCAAAGATACTGTTCCAGGCCCCTCTTTTCCTGCACCCCTTTTAAAATTGTACCAATTAGTTCCTAATAGCTGTCCTCATTCCTCCTACCAAAACGTATTACTTCACACTTCTGGGTTGAATTTCATCTGCCACATATCTTTTGCCACAAACAACATACAAGTACAGATATGAATAGCCTTTAATCCCATCTCTGCCAATCTATAGCAACCTGATCAAAATATCCAGTTAGTTCTTAAATAATTACATTTTGCCTATTTTCCCCCACCTGGAAATGTAACTCACTTGCTGATCACTCAGTACGGAAAACCCTGTTGGATATAGCAATCAATTTGCCTTTCAGCAGTCTGAACCTATCCTACAGTCAATATTTAGTTCCATATACACATCTGTGACAATTCTCAGATGCATCCTCTGAGGGCTCTCTGAAAATTTTGTCTTGACACCAGAGTTTATGACTTACCAATATCAGTTGGTCATAGGCCAAGTGATTTGGTGAAGATTCCCAGTGCAATTCTATTGCTGCCTCTAGATTAGAGCCCTTTGTAAATGTTGTCAAATTACTCACAAAACGTTCAAGTGACAGTAGAGATGAATACAGACATAAAATCTTTCCTAAGGGAGGTCTTATACATGGAATAATCATGACAATTCAAGATTTATTCCCATTTAGTATCACTAAAGCACAGTTTCAGTTCATTTTATTTTGTCCCCTAAGTGCCTTATGATTTTTGGTTGCAAAGGACTGATGGATCACATTTATTGAGAATTATGGCATCTAGATTCAGACAGGCAAGAATTGAGGCTGGGAAGTGTTTTTTTTCCCCACTATCTGCAAGAACAGAAGTCAGGAAAAACAATGGAAGAAAATGAATGGGGAAAAAAATATTGTCACATCAATCTTGATTTAACTTTGAGTTTACAAAGTAAAACGCACTTAGATTTCTACATGACTGTCCACCATGAAAGTTTCGATGATAATACCTACAACTTAATTTTATTCAGTGACATAAAGTACACTTGGAAAGCAATGAGGGCTGTGTTAATTGAAATAGCCTGGGTAATTTCACGAAAAGGCACGACAGTGGACAGGCAACCATTAATATTTAAGGAGAAAATATGCGCACTGCATTCCTTTTGGAAGGAAGAACATGACAGGAAATGTGGCCCAACCATGGTAACAAAGGAAATAAAGGAGAATATTAGATCCAAAGAGGATTCATATAAAAGTTACTTGAAAAACTAGCAAGTCTGAGGACTGGGAGCAGTTTAGAATTTAGCAAAGGAATACCAAGAGGTTAATTATTAGGGGGAAAATGAAACATGAAGGTAACTTGCAAGAGGCAAAAGTAGACTACATAATATTCTATAAGCATGTTAAAAAATTAGTAGTCAAATGTCTTTAGTCATTTAGAGTCTGGACCAGGAGCATTGATAATAGATAACAAAAAAATGGCAGAGCAGCTCAACAACTATTTTAAGTGTCTTCTGTAAAAAAAAGCTTCCCAGAAATCCTAGGGAAAGAAGAGTCTCTGGAGAAGGAGGAATTAAATGATATTAAGATTAGTTTTTAAAATAAAGTGTTAGAGAAATTAGTGGGACTAAAAGCTGATAAAATGCCAGGCCCAGATAATCTACACCCCACGCTACTAAATGAAGTGGCCGTGGAAATAGTGGATGTATTGGTTGTCAGCTTCTAAAACTTTGCAGATTCTGAAACAATCCCAGCAGATCAGACGATAAAAATGCAAGGGGAGAAGGAAAAAGCCATGAATTACAGATTGGTTAGCCTCACATTGGTAGTAGGGAAAAAGCTGGACGGATGCAGCAACAGGACACTTAAAAATACAAATGGCATTATACAAAGTCAGCATGTATATATGAAAGGGAAATCGTCTTTGACGAACCTATTGTAGTTTTTGAAGACCTAACAATTGGAACAGATAACCCAACCAGTGGGTGTGATGTATTTGGATTTTCAGGAAGTTTCTAACAAAGTCCCACATTTGAACTTATTGTACAAAATCAAAGCATATGGAATTGTTGATAATATACCAGCTTGGATTGAAACTTGGTTGGCAGACAGCATATAAAGAGTAGGAATAAATGGTCAATTTTCTTAGTGAAAGGTAGAGACAAGTGGGGTACCAGAAGGATCAGTGCTTGGGCCCCAGCTATTCATAGAAAGAATATAACAGAAGTTCACCAGACTGATTCCTGGGATGGCAGATTCTCTGTACGGGGACAAATTTGGTTAACTGGTGGAGTCGTTTATATTCACTGGATTTAAGGAGAAATGGAGATCTCATCGAATTGTATAAAATTGACAGGGGTAGATTAGATTGGATGCAGGGATGATGTTTCCTCCAGCCAAAGTGTCCAGGGCAAATGGTCACAGTCTCAAGATACATAGTAGGCCATTTCAGACTGAGATAAAGGGAAATTTCTTCACTCAGAAGGTGGTAAACCTGTGGAATCCTCTGCCACAAAAGGTAGTGAGAGGAAGTCACTAATCTATTTAAGAAAGAAATAGATAGATTTTCTAGAGGCTAAAGGTGTCAAAGGGTATGGGGAGAGAATCAGAGAAAGGCATTAAGATAGAGGATCAGCCATGATCGTGCTGAATTGCAGGATGGGCTCAAAGCACCACACTCCCTACTTCTGTTCATATTTCCAATGCCATACATAATAGGAAATTCAAGAATGTCCACTTCCAACAGCTGTATTAGAATTGAGGACAAATGTTAATGGATTACTCAGTGCCCTTGGTAATGGAATAGAAAATCAATGATGATGACTACAGATAGCAATAATTTACACAAGGAGAAAAATCAAGGCATTTAATTTACTTCCTTTAGGAAAGCAGCGTGCAGGAAAAATTGATCGTGAAATTTTTGAAGATTGCACAATTCAATAGTAAATTCAAGATGGCAGCAGCAGGGCAGGAAGCATTTGGCCTCTGTGCCCATATGCTCCCACTGACCTGGCCAGCTGCATTCTTCTTTGTTTTATTTCTTCATTTCTCTTTTATATCAAAGTTCACCTTTTTCTCCTCTCTACGACTGCAAGGGAGGAAGCCAATTACGAAGGCCGGCTGCAGCAATAGCAGCACAGTGGACCCGTAAGTCCATTCCTCGTGGCCATATCGAAGGCTTCATCATCAGTAGGTCTGGCCTGTTCCTCCTTGCAGCAGTGCGGCAATTTCAGTGGTGGCAACATGGTGGTTTTGGTTCGTTCCTCACTTCCTCGTGGCCAGGCAGCAATGTGGTGGCTATGGACGGCGACTGAAGTGGTACAGCTTCAGCATCAGCAACTTGGTCGGTCCAATTTGTCCCTCCTTGCTATGGCGGCGATGGAGTGGCTTCGGTGTTGGCTTCAGTGATGGTAGTGTGGTGGGTCCAGTCTGGAAATCCTTGCTCTGGTAGCCTAAGGGGCGGCTTCAGTGGTGACGTCCCATAGATGCTTCAGAAACCCAGGAGCCGTGAGGGAGCAAAAGATGAACTTTGCCCTAACTTTGTTTTTTTCCATTACTTTCATAATTTCTGTTTTTAATTTCAATATAATTAAAATGGTGCTGTATTATGGCAACTTATCCACATCTCACTGGATTTTCATGAAGACGAGTGACAATAAATTGCTATTTTATACTAATTGGAATCAATAAAGCCGAATAACGTAAAACTAACCAGAGTGGTGAAGGGTTCAGAAATCAAAGTTGAAGTCTAGAAAATTACAAGTCCGGAAGGGAAGTCCAATGGGAATTTTCCACTCAAAAGGGCAATGATTTATTGAGTAAGTTGCCAGAGAAGCTGAAGCGGTAATTTAATTGGGTTTAACAATGTTAGGTATGATTCTGGAAAAGAGAGATTGATGGGTATAGTGAGATGTTGGATAAAGTAGGCTTGATTAATCATAGTGGGACTGTTTCATTGAGCAGAACGGTATCTGCTAATTCACAATTCTTATGCACAAAAAGACAAGGGTTAGGAATTTCAAGATAAGAAAGAAAGAGATTGAACAATGTTGCCCAATGAAGAAATAATCTCATGTAGCTCTAAGTAAAGAGTCTGAATATCCTTTACAGCTAAACTCAAGTTACATAGATAATGTTGAGCTCCTACTTCATTACAAATGCACAGACAATTACAGACACAAATGTTTTCTATCATTGGGTATGAATCTGGTATTGAGGGGAGGTGACCTGTTTCAGCACAGCCTATGCCCCATATCTGCTCTTTGAATGATTGTACTGTGTTATAAATCACCGCAGGATTTGACAGCAGATTCTATGATCATTATTTCACCTACTGTTTTCTTTTCTGAAAGAACTTTGATTATTTTAAAAAGGCAATGTTTATCTGTGACTTCCAACGTGGCCCCTCAGAACTGAAGTTCATGGAATCAAGATCTGAAGAAGGATAGGCTGTGTGTGAAATAGAACCCAATACCCTCCCTTTGAATAAATCAACAGCAATCACTCTTCAAACCAGCAATATTAAAAAAAAAACCTACAACAATACAAAAGCAGCTGGGAAAACTTTAAGACAGCTAATTAATACTGAAGCAGCAATTAATTAAAAAAAATCTGATCTCTAATTTGACTAAATAAAGCTAAAAACTAAGTGATTGGTAGCTTACATATAACAACACTGCTTAGTAGAAACTAGCATTAGCGCTTTCAGAAATATTTAAAGGAGAAACAAAGTATTAGCATAAACACAACCACACTACCTATTGTTAGTGACTAACAGCCCCCATTAACAACTATTCACTCTCCTAGCCAGATCATTATCAACTCCTTTGTCTATCCAACTGCTCTTCTCTCTCTTTGGGCTCTATCCTATTGTTTACTCCCTAGTCCATCCCCCTCCCTACTTTCTGCATATAAACCTACATTTTCCCAGCCATGACAACAAGGTGTAGAGCTGGATGAACACAGCAGGCCAAGCAGCATCATAGGAGCAGAAAGGCTGACGTTTCGGGCCTAGACCCTTCATCTGATTCACCTTGTTCTCTCGGATTCTCCAGCATCTGCAGTTCCTACTATCTCTGATTCATTTTCCCAGCTATCATCAGTTCTGAAGAAGGGTCACCTGACCCGAAACATTAACTCTAATTTTTTCTTCACATGCTGCCAGACCTCCTGAGCTTTTCCAGCAACTTCTATTCTTGTTCCTAATTTACAGCATCCGCAGTTCTTTTGGTTTTTATTAGCATAAACATATAGGTAATTAAAACTCCGATTAAAAATATCCTGATAAATGCAAATTTGATTTTTTTTTGATGTTGCAATAACACTTACAGCTAAGAAAAGCTAAAAGAGCAGGTGCACTTACAGCCCACAGTGACAAACGAAGGAGAGAAATAAAGAGTGGAGTTCGATCCCAGCCAGAAATACAGTGCACTAACAAACCGCCGTCTCCTGTCCGAAGGAAGGAACAAAGATTAGAACAGGGCACTGACATCAAAGGTAAAATTTAGATAAGAAATTATAATTTAAATTCAAAGCGCCAGTTTCTGTACTAACGCTTAAGGATGACATTGTAACACACTGCACCACTCTGTCAGGAGACATGGTTTTTATCCTAGATCATATTAGCACTTTCAAATGAAATGTCAATCAAAATAAAAACTTACCATCTCGATTTATTGTATGAATAAGCAGCTTCAGGTAATTCTGGGTCTGTTGAACTAGATCCCAAGACTATATAAAGAAGTAACAAAACTAATGTTATCCTGACATTACTGGGAATACAGATGCACAAGTTTCGGACTTACATTTAGGATATAGGCTTGAGGAAATTTTCTACTGATAATCCAGTGGTTAAATGGCTAACTAAATTCCTGACATTTTGTAAGTACAAGTCGTAGGAATGTACTCTTTAAAGCACATATCTTTTGCCCAATGAGGTAATAAAAATACCGCAGTGCCTGTTTTCTGCCACTGGAGGAAGCTTCAACTCATTAGATGCTCTCTGGTGAAATAATCTGGTGTTACATTACTTTTTTAAAAAAAGAACAACAAAGTATCAAGAATTTATTTCTATGGATGCTCATGTCAAGTTTTACTGGCATGCTGATGATCAGCATTTAAAATTCTGGATTGACCGATACTTGACATGTAAACAGCTAAGGTCTTTACACCCACTGCTGCTCCTAAATAGTTTCATGGCACAAAGGACCTATTCAAAACCCTGATCCTTATTATTAAATAAATCCAAATTATCAAGTAACTTTCAATTATCATTTTTTTCTATTAGAGGTGCCCTTATATTGATGTAGAGCTGGATGAACACAGCAGGCTAAGCAGCATCATGGAGCAGGAAGGTTGACGTTTCGGGCCTAGAG
>NC_063347.1:14746083-14746529 GCF_021869965.1 Rhincodon typus
GGGTCCCTGGTGCTGTGAGGCAGCAGTGTTAACCACTGTGCCACCATTCATAAGACAAAAACACAAAAATATTTACAGTTGGAAGAAAAGCAAGAGCAGCCTTGTCTAACAGTGAGTAGACTTGCTGACTCTGTAATTTTGGACAGAAACAGAAAGACAGAGAGCAAAGTTTCACAGAAAGTTAGAGATCTGGAACAGCAGCTAGGACAATGTGCTGGCGACACGGTGAGAAATGAACCCAAGGAAACTGGGAGAGATGGCGGATTAGTTCTCATACTAGCTCTTTGGAGAGTGAAAACGATATATAACTGTGGCATTAGTGTTTTTTTTAAAGCTTGAGGAGAAATATATTTTCTGAAGTCTAGAGTAGTAAATGTGTACTAAATGGTGCTTAATTGATGTAGAGCTGGATGAACACAGCAGGCCAAGCAGCATCATAGGAGCAG
>NC_063347.1:14746929-14782096 GCF_021869965.1 Rhincodon typus
CACCTTGTTATCTCAGATTCACCAGCATCTGCAGTTCCTACTATCCCTTATATTGATGACAGGTTGAGAAAATTGAGCCGATAGTTTCTGGAGTTTGGAAGACTGAGAAGTGGATCTCATTGAATCAGACAAAATTCTAAAGGGGATGGGTAGAACTGACATGGAGGATAATTCCACTGGCTAGGGAACCAAGAACATAGGGTCACAGATTCAGGATAAGGGGCTGATCATTTAGGACATTTAAGATGGAGACTGATTGCTTCAATCAAAGGGTTGTGAATTTCAGGAATTCTGTACCCCCCAGGATTGTGGATGATCATTGAAGATAGACAAATCTTTGAGGAAGGGTCACCGGACCTGAAACGTTAACTGTTTTCTCCTTCACAGATGCTGCCAGACCTGCTTAACTTTTCCAGCACCTTTGTTTCTGTTCTTGATTTACAGCATCCGCAGTTCTTTGGATTTTATTTGAATTAGACAAATCTTTGGTCTCTCAGGGAATCAAGGCTTATGGGAGCAGGTGGGAACATTGAGTTGAAGCTGAAGATCAGCCATGTCGTATGAATGGCATAACAGAGTCAATGGCTATTTCTTGCATGTAAAGTAGCACATATGAAGACAGCCTTGCCATTTTCTTTGGGCTACTGCACAATACAGCGTAGTTATACAATACAGCTGTATACTATAGATACCAGATGCACTCTGAATTGATTGGATTTTTTTTTTTTTTTTAAATAGAATCCCTACAGTGTGGAAACAGGCCCTTCGGCCCAACAAGTCCACACCAACCCTCAGAACATCCTACCCAGACCCATCCCCCTATAACCCACCTAATCTACATGTCCCTGAATACTACGGGCAATTTAGCATGGCCAATCCACCTAGCCTGCACATCTTTGGAATGTGGGCGGAAACCGGAGCACCCGGACGAAACCTACGCAGATATGGGGAGAATGTGCAAACTCCACACAGACAGTGGCCCGAGGGTGGAATCGAACCCAGGTCCCTGGCACTATGATAATGTGCACCTATGAATGTTTGATATTCGTAAGTGAATCAGATTCAATAAAAGAACCACCAGTCCTCTGGTTTCCATTCAACAACTGAGTTGCCACAAACCACAGTACAACCCAGTATAACGGACAGTATACCTTGAATTAATAAGAATGTGATGCACAGCAGTCACTTTCGCATGACAGGGAAGAAATAACTGGCAACATAAAAGAGCAATTATATAAAATGCAGTTGTTTCCACTTTGAGAAGAACCTTAATATTTTCCTATCCCTGTCTAACTTTACTGCCCATTTCCTGGTCTCTCTGCTATCACTGTGTTCAAAACTGATGTATGGAGAACAGGTTGAGATACACAGACTATTGAATTATGTTTACTGGAACAAGATGACTTAACCTGATGAATGATTTGTATTTCTACATTTTTAATGCATGGTTATAATAGAATGTAGCAAACAATAAGAGAACTACACCAATGAAGTTGGCAACAATATTCCAATCTAAAGGAACTCTATACCATCAATTTAAATGGCTGGTAGAAAGCTTTATTTAACAAATAGGCTGTCAGATGGCATGGAAGTGTAGCAAGTTAGGGTACAGGTGACGTACTGCTGACAGCCTAGACATCCAATTATAAGGAGGAAAAGAAATCAGTGGAACGTGTACACTCACAAGGAAATGACGAGGGATAACGAATTGCAATTATGAAGAGAAACTTGTTCAGCCTGTTTACTTAGAGCCGAGTGGCTGTGTCTAAACGACTATAACTGAGTCCAATACTTAAAAATAGATCTGCTTGGCAGGCATGCATTTCCCTGACCCTGAATAACTAGCACTTTCTGTGGCAATGTCAACCATTGAAAAGTTGATGATAAATCTGGAAAACTCAGTCGATACAGTGTGGAGCTGGAGGAACACAGCAGGTCAGGCAGCATCAGAGGAGCAGGAGAGTGGACGTTTCGGGCCTAGACCCTTCACAATATAGAATCCAGTATTGCTGAAACAGACTGACCTGATATTCCCTCCAGTCAATGCTCAGATTTTCAGCCAGCAAAGGAGGTATATTCAACGGTGCATCGACAAAATCCTGCAAGTACATTCATGGTCATCGGTGAAGTATAGCAATACTCATTTTATACAATGTATGAAATACAATTGAAGTGGAGAATAACAAAGAATAACTTCAGGAATTATAATGATGATCGATGCCTTCACTAGACGCCATAATGACATCTGGCACTGACACCATCACTCAATTAACAAGCTACAGACAATAACTATACAACATTCTTCCTTCTTATACACTTAAATCTGGAGGAAGACATGTACTCCCAGTAGGCACTTAAAAAAGGGCAATTAAACAAGATAATAAATCGTGACAGTTTTAAAAGTGATCAATATTATGAGGAATAAAAGGAAAATTTTAGATTTGATAGATTAAGGGAAGGTAAAGCACCACAGCCCAACTTGATTGACTCTGGGGAGGAAAATGCAGAGCTCACAGAAATTAGATTTCTGGGCTCCATTAAGTGTGCTGGCATTCTTGCGAATGTATGTAGCATTTTGGAATGAAATGCTATTTTTAAAAACAGAAACTCAGATAATTTGGGTACTTAGAGTCCAGTTAAATTAGCATCTGTGGTTGGGGATTTTTTTTTCTTTAGTTAAGGATTATATTATTGTGTATTTGGTTTCAGAAAAGAAAGTTAAAATAACCAACATCAAGTTAAAAAGGGTTGATCATGCTTGACAAACCTGCCAGAACTCAGAGGAGTTAACAAGCATGGTGGATGGGAGGAAATTCACTGGATGAGATGTACATGGAGTTAAGTCTTTGATATGATACCTCACAGATAATTACTAGAAAAGCTAAACGGTATGGATGAAATTGGGGAAAGGATAAGTAGTAGACTTAATTTGGTTAGAATGGACAAGATAGAGTAACAGTTAAATGCAGTTTTTCCAGAATAGGTGGAAAAGGCCCATAGGTCTCATTTTTCTTCATTTTGTATATAGGCCTGGAGAAAATGGTACCAAAACTTTCAACAGAAATCAAACTACCAAGTGTAGTAATTTATTAATTAATGAAAGCTACAAAGGAGCAAGCAATGCAAAGTTACAGAAAAGGAGGCCCTTAAATCAACGGCTACCACTAGTGAAAAAGTACGCAGAAAGTATTGAGATTAAAAGTAAACAAATCTCCAGAGTCTGATGGCCTACATTCTAGGGTTTTAAAGGAAGTGGCAGCAGAGATAGTAGATACATGGTTAAAATATTCCAAAATTCCCTGGATTGTGCAAAGGTTCCAAGGAGTGGAAAAACACAGTTTTAATGACCTTATCAAAAAGGGAGACAAGCAGAAAGTAGAAAACTATCGACCAGTTTAATATCTGTCATTCGAAATTGCTGAAATCCATTATGAAGAAAGTAATGGGTATTTGAAAATTCAAAATGCAATCAATCAGCGTCAGCATGGTTTTATGAAGGGAAGACTGTGTTTGACCATCTTGCTAAAGTTATTCAAACATGTAGAAAGCAAACTGGATACTAGGGCTCCCTTAGACATAAAAATCTGGGCTTCCAGATGGCATTTGATAACATGCCACACAAAAGGTTAATGCACAAGGTAAGATCACAGGAGATCAGCTTGGATAGACAACTGCTAACCACAGAAAACAGTGTCAAAATAAATGTTTTAATTCTGGTTGGGATGTTGTAACTAGTGGGGTGCTACAGGGTTCAGTCCTCAGGCCCTAACTATTTACAATCTATATTAATTATCCGGATGCCCAGATTTGCAGAAAACAATAAAATAGGTGGAAAAATAAGCTGCAAAGAAGAAATAAGAAATTCTAAGTGCCCTGCCAGCAAGTGCGGGCTTGTGTCCTCTAGTTAGTCCCAATATCAGGAACTCCAAGCCCATTGGTAAATCCAGCACCCATATCTTCAATGTCATTCAAAGTATTCATTTTACAAAATCTTAAGTTTTAAGAGTGATTCACAAGTAGTTCTGAAAGGAACTTTCGAAGTCTTAACTGAACCTATGTATTTGAGTTTAGAATGAATTTTTGCCTAATTTTGCTTCTAAAGCATCTTAGATATCTTTGCCACTAAAACTGAAATTAATGTTAAATTAGATTGTGAATGTCTGACAAACAGACTTATGTTTCTCTCTTTAGGTGGGTGAAATTATTAGAATTCATTTGTTCACCCTGATGTAATCTACACACCCTTACTCCTGACCCCAACTAGCTGCAAGTGTATGGCTTTAGTTTACTGTATAAAAATCTCAATCAATCACAGTAATGCTGGCTCCTGTGCTTGGCTGAATATTATACGTTAAATGCATAGCTAATTATGCATTATACAGTTTTAGCAACTGTATCTGGAACACATTCCCATATCACAAAGATCAGAGGCAATAAAAATCTGTGGTATCTACATTCTGCCTACCGCACAAAACTCACTCTTTAATCAGTAATCTATTACAACCATGTTCTTGGGTCTCTTAGTTCTTGATGACAGGGTAAAGGCTGGCTGGGGGAAGAAAACATGACCAGATTGGGTGTAACACCTATTTCTACTCTCATACCTCCATTAGCTGTAAACTTACCTGGTTCCAGTTGAACACCAGCCCTTCAGCTGTGTAATCACGATCCTTGTAGTCTTTAAAAAATTCACAACCTACAGACAAAGGTAGAAAAACAATGTAACTGCTGAGACAACAATGCCTCCATTGTGCACTGAACACTATTTACCCTTTGACTAACATTACAACTGTAATTCATTGACCGTAAAGGGCTGTGGGACATCCTGAAATAGTGAATATTAGTAGATAAAACAGAACATACAACAATACAGCACAGGAACAGGCTCTTTGGCCCACTATGTCTGCACCACCCTTGATGCCATTTTGAACTAATCCCACCTGCTTACACATGGCCCATATACCTCCACTCCCTGGTGGTTCATGTGGCTGTCTGAACACCCCTAAACGTTGTTATTGTATCTGCTTCGAAGATCACCCTGGCAGTGTGTTCCAGGCACCTGTGCAAAAAACTTGCCTTGCACATCTCCTTTCTCCCCCCTTCCTCTCACTTTAAACCTACAGGACAAGTCTTTCTTCATCTCCATCTTCACAGCATAAATATGACAATAATTACATAAATTATAAATTGGAGAACTCATTATTTTGTAAACAATTGAAATGTTAACTTTAAATGAAAATGAGATTGGTCTTGCATCACTCAGCATAAACGGAATTTCTTTGCATCCAAATACCAAATGGCTATAGGCAATCATTTCTTAATCTAATACTTACTACCCATTGGCGAAATATTCAGACTATTTCCTACAAATTTTGGTCACATTTCATATATTCACAAAAATTTTTTTTGAACGATCAGAAGGGTTTCCTTTTACCTACATGTACTAAGAAAGGTGAAACTGCGATACACTTTGCATCACTTCTTTGTCAAATCAGTAACTCAAAATGAACACTGTTTCTCTAGGTTTAAACCAATACAACAGAAAAGTGATAAATGATAGAAAAAATTATGGACAACTATTTAACAGGCAGTGAAGGCATTAAATATTAGCATATCCTCACTGCTGCTTCTGCTGGTTTTCAAATTTCATGGCAGTCTTTGAACAAGATAAAGCAAGAACACTGTTGATTTTAATTATTTATAAAATCTATTTTTAAAAAGGACCAAAGATTTGATTAGCTAGTATATCAACAATGTTGCTGTGAAGCATTTACCTGGGTATGGTATAGATAACAAAGTGAAATCTGCATATCTTTGGGCTTTGTCCACTTTCTCAGATGAGGTCACACTGAACAAGGAGAAGACAGACCATTATTTACAATATTTTAGCATCTCATTAACCCAAATCAAGAAACCTTGTATCTTTATTGCATTTATATAGTAAGCACAAGAGATTCTATACACAGGGAATGAAACATTGGTCCTTCTTTGGAGCACTTGCAGGTAAAGGATAATGCATACAAGGTCTCACCAGGTACTGACTGACTGCATTGAAGTCAGTCTTAAATGCAGCTAACCATAAAGTAGCATTCCTGTTTTAACACTGCAGATGTCATATGGCTGTTAAGCAATTTTTTTCCCTGATTTATCATTATTCTTGTTCTACAAGTTCATGACCTGAACTCAATTCACTTGAGACCATTATAGGCAGCTGACAGCAGTCAACATCCATCTTAACTGTTTGAGCTGGGTCCAAATTCTGGCTGCAGAATGAGTGTTCTAATCTAATCATACCAACTCAGTGGAGATCTATTTCCAATGTTAAGAGTCTCTGCTGTTTAATAGTATCAAAGGAATATCTTTTAGACGCATTATATCAATGAATACAAAGAGTAAAGAGTAAAGAGTAAAGTCTTCAAATGAAAGGGGAAGAAAGTGGGAGGAGAAAAGAGATTGTTCTAAAAGGTTGGTGGAAGCCACTGTAAAGTGCAAGGTACAATTGGACGTGGAAACAAAACTCTGAAGAGAACTATAGACTTGTTGCACATCAAAGTGCAATATTGATTAGAAGTTAACATATCCAGGGCTTCAAAAGGTTACTACTTAAAATAATTCACTATGTTTTCTTAAAAAAAAATTAGTTTCATTTCCCTTTTAAAGCTCCAACCACAAATGAGCCTAACGTTGCACAGATGTATACTGTACAGTTTGGCAAAGAGTTGCTCAAGTTCATGTTCAAAAGTATTTGTTTAATTTAAAATCCACCCAGTAACACTGACTTCCTAAAGGCATCACTGATTCAAGATGAAGATGTTAAGCCTAGAGAACAGAGACACATTTCAATGCAAATCATTCGCATAAAGATGCGCTGAATTAATGTATTTATTTGAACTATAGTATCTAACAATACCTCTAACTTGGAGGATCTACAACTTTCTCTGCATGAAATACTGTTGCAGCTCAACAATTTTGCTGTTAGATAATTGGATACATTAATTTGAAGGAGCAGGACTGGCAGATATTTACACTGAAAGCAGTCATTAAAATGTACACATTCCAATGTAGATTTCATTCCCTTTAAGCAGAATCTTGTAGATATAATTTACAGAAAGGAGCATCTCAAGTCCCAAAGCAAATTCATTCACTTTAAGCCATTCTGTGAACTAACACAGTCATATTCCTGTAAGGATTTTTGCTTTTGACACAGTAAGTAACAATTCGGAAAAAATGTTCCTGTGCCAGTCATCCACAGACAATTTTCAATTGGAGAGGGTGATACCAAACATTTATCATATTTCAGGATGGTCAGTCACACTAGTTTCAAGCATCTGCAGCTCTTCAATGTTAAATCTGAAACTCTTTTGCAGACTTAGGGGTTTAATTGATATGGTTGAGCTAATTAAAATGGGACATTGGCTATTTTCAAACTTTCAGTGCTCGAATTCAAAAGATGCACATCTGGCACCAAACATACGCATGCCCAGATAAAAATATCAAATTCTACTTGCTATCGGAGCCCCACACAGGAAGATCTGGTTAAAATTTTCAATTGACATGTGGGAGTGATTCAGTAACTTATTCATGTCTTTCAGTTACATTTCTATAATGTTGAAAAACCATGACTTGCACTTGAGCACGTGGGATTCACTTTGTCATGCAGACATGTGAGGAGATAAGCATATAAAGTGGAAAAAAACCAATGGTTACTAATAGAGCTAAAAACAGGAAGTTTGGAAGAATCTCAAGTGGAGCATAAACATCAGCCGGTTAGGCCAGAAGGCCTATAACTGTACTGTCTGGTCCATGTTTTCTCTCTGAATGAAGATTTCATATTATGCTTTTGAGAATGAAATACCCATAGAATACTAAAACTATTGAGATTTATAATACACATCTGCTCTCTACATGTCCTAATCAAGCAGTCAGACAACAGCTGGAATACATTCTGGAAAGTGCAAAATTGCGAATACACTCAGAAACCTTGAGGTTTTAAGAGGGAGACTGAATGTTTTATTTCAAAACATAAGGATGCACAATGGTAAGGTCATTATAATATCTTGAATGGTGAAACCTGGCAATTGTAGAAAGCACTAGAGCCATGAACATGGCCCAAACCATCACGTAAACCAGCCTTTCAACTACTGTGAAATGTTAAATCATATGTTCTGAGGAAAGGTCACCGAACCCAAAATGTTAACTCTGTTTTCCTTCACAGATCCTGCCAGACCAGCTGAGCTTTTCCAGCAACTTTGTTTTTGTTGTTGTTGTTTTTCTTCTATCTACTGACTTCATCTATACTTCCCACTGCCTCGGGAAAGCATCCACCATAATCAAAAACCCCTCCCACTCCGTTTATACTCTCTTCCACCCGGTAGATTAAAAAGTTTGTGTACACGTATGAATAGATTCAAGACCAGCTTCTTCCCTGCTGTTATTAGATTTCTAAATGGACCTCTCAAATTTTTAATTTAATGCTGAGCTCGGTCTGTGTGCCTTCTTTGCAGCTGTAACATTATATTCTTCACTCTGTTCTATTACCCTAACGCACTTTGCCTTGTATAATCTGCCTGTACTGCATGCAAAACTAAACTTTTCACTGTAACTAGGTACATGTGACAATAAATTAAATCAAATAAAAATGCTATGATTAGAGATATTACTTATAGAACTTAAGCAAACACAACAGATGTCGGAAAATACATTAGATTCAAGGGATGGAAATGAAGCAGAAGCAATTTATCCACATGATGATAACTCAAGTATCCATATCAACCGCAATAATGCATTGTATTTTCAATAAATATTTATACAAAGCTGGCATGTCAGCACAGTAAAGGGAAAAGATACAGTAATCCATAGACCAACATTTCCATTTTTTTTCTTTATATTTACATTGTTCTTATTGAAACTGGAATTTTCTTTTATATTTAAAAACAAAACTACCATTACTTAATGGTAATCACTTCCATTACTCTGCCAGTTATGCAGAGCAGTTGTGCTTCACATAATGGGCAGAAGCTTGTAAAACAAGGTAATTAAAAATTAGCTTAATTCTTTTTTCTATGATGTGCACAATGATGCAAAAGCAGCATTTACAGGCAATCTGATATTCTGCAGGTATTAACATTCAATCACAAAGGTGGGACAAGAATCTCATATAGGCCAGGTGGAATAATAGTGGAAACTCCTTTTCCTGAAGGACATGACTGAATCAGTTGGGTATATAGCAATCCTGAAGACATCATCATTTTCTGCTGGCAGCTACCACACACTACCAGGTTTATTGAACTCATTTTCACAACCTGCATTGATGAGTTTTGAACTCATGACTGCTGGGTTACTAGCTCATTACCATGATTAGGCATTAATAAGAATATTTTACTTGGGGAAGAATAAACACGTCAGTGAGGAAGTAGGCACATTTGCATGCTTTGTGAATATTGGGGCAATCTTAAATTGTTTAACATTCAGATCATAAAGACAAGTTATACCCTTGTTTATAGATGATAGTCTGATATTTATCATATTTCCCCCTCTTTAGAGCTCTTTATGTTATAACCATTAATGTGCCTCTTCCTCACCTATATCTGTAGCTCATCATGGCATCAGGCAGGATTGCCCTATGAAAAAAGATTGGGCAAACTGGGCCTGTATTCTCTAGAGTTGTAAAGAATGAGAAGTGATCTCACAGAAACTTGCAAAATACTTGTTGGCATAGATACAATAGATGCAGATAGGATATTTCAGAATCACAGAAGTCTAATAGCACAGAAGGAGGCCATTTAGCCCAATGTGTCTGCAGCAGCCTTCCTCATTCCGGAGCCTAGAACCCGGGATCCAATTTTAAAATCAGGGAGATGCCACTTAAGTCCAAGACAAGGAGAAATTATTTTATGTTTAGGACTGGGAACCTTTGGAATTCTCTACCACAGAGGGTTATGGAAGCTTAGTGCTTGCATATATGCAAGGTGGAGATTGATAGATTTTTTATTACCAGTGGCATGCAGGGTTATGGGAATGCGGCATAGGTAAAAGGCACTAAAGTATTCAATCAGCCATGATCATGTTGAATGGTGGGTCAGGGTCAATGGGTTAAATGGCTTCCTCTTCTTTCCATGACTAATAACTTCAGCAGTCACTTACTTCAGTCCAAACTTAACTTTCTTCTTCTCTACCATCAGATCACAGATGTAATGAACAGAAAGATAGCGCAGCAGTTTTATGTCATGGCCTCGGACTTTATCAAATAACTGTGAATCACCATTCCTGGAATAATCAAAAAAATATGAAGCAAGGTCAGAACAAAACAAAGATCTTGTGTGTTCTTCAGTGAAAATTCTCCCTTCATATACATTAATTACGGAGAACATAAGCCCTGATATTTCTGAGAAGACAATTTATGACTGAGCTCCAATATTTGAGATTCTACTCATTCTTCGTAGTGTATCGTTCCTTCAAAGTATGAATCACATTGATAGAAAGACACCTTGCACAGCCCCAGTACAGAAACAGTCCTGGTATTCATTCACTTTGCAAGTATTTTTCTAGTATGATTAAAGCAAACCATTAATAAGAATGCACTGCTGATTCCTAGAAGTTTTTTTTCTTCAAAAAAAAGGTTTGACAGCATTTTTTAGGAACCATAAAGCCAACATTCACAGACTAATCTATTTGCATTCAGTCCCGGATTCCTTTCTACATTATTCAGGTCACTATTCATGGAAGCTAGAAAGAAGGCTGCAAAAGATAGCCAAAGTGAGCAGGCAAACATCTGGCAAAAGCAGTATAGTGTGGGAAAATGTGAAATTGTCCATTTTGGTGGGAAGAATGAAAAAGCATATTATCTAAATGGTAAGAGAATGCAGATCTTTGAATTGTGCAAGAAATGCAAAATCTTAGTATTCAGGTATAGCAAGTAATCAGGAAAGCTAATAAAATGTTAATTGGCTATTGCGAGGGAAATTGAATACAAAAGTAAGGATGTCATGTTTCAGCCACACAGGGCAGTGATAAGACCATACCTGGAGTACTACATATCAGTCTCTTTATTTAAGGGAAGATGTAAATCATGGCAAGCATTTCAGAGAAGGTTTAGTAGGTCAATGCCTGGAATAGGTACGTTGGCTTGGAGGAAAGGTTGGACAGGATAGACTTGAATCTACTGAACTTTAGAAGAGTAAGACGCAACTTGATTGAATATCTAATCTGCGAAGGGGCCTTGACAAGCTGCATGTGGAAAGAGGGATGTTTTCTCTTGGGGGAGATTCTACAACTAGGGGCACTCATTTAAAACAGAGGGGAGGAGAATTCTTTTCTCAGAGGGTTGAGTGTCTTTGTAGCCCTCTTCCTCAGAAAGTGGTGGAAGCAGAGTCTTTGAATCTGTTTAAGGCAGAGATGGTTACATTCTTGATAAGCAAGGAGGGTGAAAAAAATTGTCATGGGTAGACAGAAATATGGAATAATTAGGTCAGTCATGATCTGGTTGAAATGCAGAGCAGGTTTGAGCAATCAAATATCTTCTGCTTCTAACTCTTATATTTGTTTGAGGGCTGTTTCTAAACAATTGGATCAGCTGTAATCAAAAAAGAGAAAAGGAAGAAAACGAGAGAAATATAAAATTCTATTCAATCTCTCAGATACAAATTCAAGAGGCTGAGGCTATATTCTAGGTTCACATTTTTGTAATATCATTGCCTGTTCTAGACTAAACAAGAAGTATGTGACTTACCGTACTGCAAAATCGTCAGGCACTTCATCAGACTCTGCTCCTGCATCATCAGATCCTCCTAAGAGAGAAAAACAAAAAAGTACACATGATTAAGTTAAGCAATTACTGTTAGAAGATTGATATAAACTCACTTTTCATTCAAACTCAAAGACTGCACTCAGCTTAACAGATCAATGCAGCTAAGTACCTTAAATGCCCAATTTCAGAAAATAATGCATATAGTTCAATACAATAGTTTCACCTCTGGCACAAACAGATTTTGAAAGAAAATGTAGTCTGTTAGTGCTTTGTTTCAGAGATCTGGCTCGTCTAAAGCAAAAATACCTGGCATGGACAACTAAGCCAAAACAGTCCATTTCAATACTGTGATTGCTATGCAAGACTATGCATATGTCCCTGTCAGAAAGCAAGGAGGACTTCAAATCTTATATTGGCACAGCCTAATTCTTCTCCAAACAAAGGGAACAGTACAACTAAGAACACTGGCTTCCAGGCATGTAGCATTAATGTAATGCCAAATCAACCCAATTCAAGCCAGGGCAGAAGAATGAAATTACAGTCAGGTCTCTTTGTCAGTAGCATTCAGTTTTGGAGAGCAAAAAATTGGCATTCTATACCATTTAAAACACATACTCCTACAACTATTTTTATAATAAGGTCAGAACATACATGTACTTCTAAAGAATTAAATCATTACTCACCCGAGAATAAGTAGTTGTACCCACTGCGCCCATAAAGCTCTCCCCATCCAGCCAGAGTTGCTGACCGACATATATGCTGCAAATGGGGGGAAGAAAGAAAGAGAAATTAAACCTTGGAAATTGAAAACCAAAAATACTTAAATGACTGTTTAAAAATCTGTTAGTATACACTAGAGAAAATAGCACTAACTTGTTTTAGTCCAACAATTCATGAGGATACAGAGGTTTTTCATAAAGTTGAGAATGAAAATAAAGTAAAGCAATAAAGATTTATGCATTATAAAGACCACAACATTTTAGTTCTCTGTAAAGCATAGAGTTTAAGAGCAGGGAGGTTATGCTGGAACTGTACAAAACATTGGTTAGGTCACAGCGAGAGTATCATGTGCAGTTCTGGAAACCACATTATAGGAAAGATGTGATGACACTAGACAGGGTGCAGAGGAGATTTATTAGGATTTTGCCTGGACTGAAGTGTTTTAGTTATGAAGTGAGATTGGATAGATGAATAGAGTAGAAGAGACTGAGGGAGGATATGCTTGAGGTATATAAAATTATGAGGGGCACAGATAGGGTAGACAGAAAGGATCAATGACCAGAGTGCATAAAGTCAAGGTAAGGGGCAGCAAGTTTCAAGGAAATGTGAGGATGATTTTTTTGTTTCACTAAGGGCTGTGGGCATCTGTAATCCTCATAACATTTAAGAAATATTTAGATGCACACTTGCAATGCCAAGGTATATAAGTCTATGGGCCAAGTATTGCAAAATGTGATTACAATAGTTAGGTGGTTATTTTTGACCGGCACAAACTCAATGGACCATAGGGCCTTTTACTGTGCTGTAGACCTCAATGACTATATTTTTTTTTATTGTGGACTGAAATAAGCAAAGAACTATTTTAAAAACTAAGCATGTATTTCCAGCATTGATCAGCACATGGGAATATGGTATTGTTACAATCACGGAGACATGGTTGAAGGAGGACAGGACTTGAACACTCCAGTGTATAGAACTCTCAGGTGTGAAGGTGTAGAAGTTTCAGATGTGTCTAAGACCAGAGGGCATAAGTTTAGAGTGAGGAGTAAGTAATTTTGACCAGATCTGATATTAAAAAAAAATCTACCACCCTCTGAGTGAAAAGTCACCCACAGGGTGGTGCCTAAGAGTGTGATGGAGACAGGTACTCTCGCAACACTTAAGCATCATCTGGATGAGCACTTAAAATGCCAGGGCAGAACAGGCTGTGAACCAAGTACAGGTAAGTGGGATTAGTGTAGTTTGCCGTTTGTTGGTTGGCATAGACATGGTAGGCCAAATAGCCTGCTTCTATGTTCTATCACTCTGATTGTTGACAAATTGTTACACTTTTTAAAACAAATAACCTGATATTCATTGTGTTGTTCACTCAGCAGATAGTTAAAGGAGTGGAAAACTAGTCTGCAGGCAAGCTGAAGCCAAGAGGTGCGTATAAATTTGAGCTAGGCATGGCAACAAACAGCTGATTAGTCTGTGGACTAATGACCAACTATTGATGATAAAGGCCTTCTGCCTGTCAACAACTGTGTGACTGGCTCCCGGATATGTGAACAAGTCAGGGGTGTGAATGTTTGGGAGAAACCATCAGATCTCCTCAAGGGCATGAGCTGTTCCTTTCCTGTCAAAAAATAAGCCTAACACCAGGAAAGCAAGTTTATTTTTCCCTCAGCTTGCTTAACTAGCAAGCCATAGACTTGATAAGTATGAACATGTCATCCTGTACCATCTGTAAAGAAGTGAAGGAGAATCAAGAAGCAGCATGCTTGGACAAGACGAAAGGACCACCTCAGCAAACCATGTGAACAGGGACCACTGAACTGCATTCCCAGTCTTTGCCACTGCCTTTGCCTTTTTCTCCTGTTTGAGTTTGTTTGTTTGTGTGTGCATATGTATCTACCTGCAGTTATAAGGGGATTAAAGTTTTAACTAGTAAAGTAAAATGTCAATTGTTTATAATTGTGTATATGCAGCTAGAATCTATTTATTTGTAATAAATAGTCATTCTTGTTAAGCACAGAAACCTGGTCTGTGCTGTAAACCTGGATCTGAATGACAGGTAAATTGGGAAATTCTGTGCATTTTTAAAATCTAATTTTTGTGACGACTCCAGGAATAACAGGGCCTGATTTCCTGTGCATCACCTGAATGAGGCACATAGCATATTCACACCTGCAACTTTCTGTTGGATGGTCATTGACTTAGTAAGTTTGGCTATGAACTTCAGAATAACAGGGCTTGCTGCAATGCTCAAAGTTGGTTGCCCGCAAAGATCTAGCTATATCTGTGGCCAAACCTTCCTTCCCAATATTAGTTTGAATTTAGTGCCAAGTAAAGGAAATCTCCAGGTATTATGCCGCAGTGATGTCATCACACAGGGGAGGCAGCTATTCTTGTTCAAGTATTCTCACAGATAACAAAGAAAATGAGTATTATCTTCAATCTTTATTAAATTTTACAGAATCAAAAATGACAATTGAGGCATACACATGGAATTACAGTAGACAGAGACTTTTAAAAACTGTGAAATTTTGTATTATAATCTAACATTTTACAAATAGAATATTCATTCCTCAGGGCAAGAAAGATTTTCAGTTTTATGAACATAATACACCATTAAAAGCCCAGTAACAACTCAATTTTTGATCGGATTAATGGTGTGAAAAGGTGAATTTGCATTATGTTGATCGCAATGTAGGGATACAACATCTCATTCATATTTTTGAATCCCATTCATGGAATGTCGGTGTCATGGGCTGGGCCAGCATTCATTGAGCATCCCTTATTGCCCAGAGGAGCACACCAGATAAGTATGACAGAGTTCTTTCCCTAAAGGACATTTATGAACCAACAGGTCTTTACAACAATAGCAATGCTTACACAATCACCACTGGGCTATCTTTTTATTCCATACTTTTGCTGAATTTAAATCATCTGCCATGGCAGAATTTTAATCCCAGTACCAGAACATTAACTTGAGATTCTGGATTACTAGCCCAGTAACATTACCACTAGGTCACCTCCATTCCCCTCCACCACACCAAACCCTTACATGGAGTCATTATCACCAAAAGCGACTTTTGGACTTCTGCATTTAATGTGTGGATTCCAGAAGTTGCTGGCAGCTTCTAAAGGAGTAATGAGGGAACAATGGATAATTTTGCCATCAATACTACTGCAAAATCGAGGCCTTTTATTTTAAGGCTGCAGAGCTACAACATTGAGGAGAAAAGCTTACTGGTGAGCAAATTCTAACAAGAGACAACTGAAGTTAAGAATGTTATTTTTTCGCAAAATTCCATTAAGTCCAAGAACTTAATTTCTGTTTGCACTCAATCTTTCTCCTCTTTATCCATCAATATCTTCTTTGTTTTAAGAGAAATGTTTAGCTCCTCAAACCATATTTCTTTTAAATTTCAGAGCCATTCCCATTCAACTTATTCCACCTTCTCCATTACTTCTTTGTAATTTCACTAGTCATTGCTAACTTGCTACTTTTTAGCACATTTCAAATACTAGGCAATCTTAATTACAGAGACTTCAAGTCAAGTACAGTAGTTCCTTCCCTTGCCAAAATTCCCTTTGAATCATGCCTAATTGCTTCTTTTCTAGTTGAAAATTGGCTTAGTTTACTTTTGAGACCATTTTCCATTCTGTATAAAAACATATTGTTTATTCTTTTCAATTAACTATCATTGTACAAGCTGTTGAAGGATATCTGGTACTGCAGATAAACAACTACATTTCCCCTCATCCCTGGCATCAAAAGCTTCTTTGAAAAACATGTTTGATAACCTTGAACTATTTGATAACACAGCCCCTACATCCTTTGCTGAGTTGGATTTTTATGTAACTGGTGGCAGATGTAGTTCAGTGTAGAATAGTTTATGGAAGACTGAAAGTTAACAATTGGTTGAGACACAAGAGGAGCAATTGCTATACTACAATATGAAAACTGATCATATCAGAAGTAGGCAATGAATAATGCCTAAGTACTTCAACTTTTAAAAGTCAAGTAGTTTATGGAATAAACCTATTTGCCTGAAAATTTGGTTCCTCACTTTTCTAAAAATTCTGAATTGAATCAATTCAGATTGCAGAACAATTAAATTAAATACTACAAAACATCATTGTCACTTGCCATCTCTGCACTCTTTCAGCTTACTTATACTCTTCTCTGCTGACCCAACTTCCTTCAAGTATCATACAAACCAAGCTCATTAAGCTCAAGTTACAAAGTAATCCACCTCTTTCTGTGTTCTAACCATTTAGGCTTTAAATTAATACGTCAACTCAAGCTCAAAAAAAAAGAGAATGATCATACCTTTCCATGGTACAAAATGACTGGGCAGACAAAGCGACTACGACATCTTGCCATCTTGCTACGGCTCACAAAATCCTGCAATTTGCTCGTCTGAACAGTGCTCTCAAACCTATAAAATAAAGGGAAGATATTAAAAAAAAATAACTGGTGAATTGACATCTGTTTTTAAACATATCCCCAAGAGAATAGGTCTGTGTGAATAGATGATGTCTGCATCAATAGCAGCAGTCTCAGAAGTCTTACACAAGGTCAGCAGAGACAGTGATGCTAACAATATTTATCTGGTATTGAGTAATAAGTGTGGAGTTTTTTTTCAAGGTGTAGTATTTGGTCTAATCAGAGGAGAGGAAAACAATGTTAACATTTACAGTCCAGTATGACTGCTCTTCAAAGTGGAGTCAACATGTGAAGTACTGTTATTAGTACAGCCTGTACAGGACTGAGTAACTTAGAATGCATCTAACTACAAGTCACAGCAAGAGCTGTTAGCTTTAACTTCCTACAAAAATGGTGCTAGTATTTTAAAGACCAAATCATATGGACACAAACAATCCTTTACATTAACGGTGAACACACACACACACACACACACACACAGGTCTGCACTCTTTCTGTTCCTGATGGAAGAAAAATGTTGACTATTACCTGGCACTAAGTTCCTTCTAAAAAAAAACTGTCTCAGAAACTACTAGACCAGAAAGTTTAAGTCTCCTCTAAGTTTAATATAATTGTTATAAGCTGTAATAGTTTGATTTTTTAAAAGTTTAAGCAGCATCAAGTGGCAAAAAGTATTCTACAATATTAATATTCTTCCACTAAGTTGTAGAGAATACATTTGAACTAAATGGGTTCTAGAAACATGTACAATGCACTATATAACACAAGTTAAAATAAGCCTGGTTGCTTGCTAGAAATTAATTATTAAACTGGCCTTAATAGCCTGTATCCAAGAAGATTAATAAATGCATTCACTTCTTTACAATGATGGCTCAAAACCAGATTCTATTTGAATGAGAATAGATGAACAGACTTTCCATCATCAACTACAAAGGTTTCCTTCCCTTTTTCACTGCTAATAATATGTTACTATAAAAAAATAAAAAGACTCTCCCCATACATATAGTATCAGATCATGCCATTAGGACTGTTTCACTTCTGCAGCTGCTTTTAAAACATTTGCCAATCACCACCCATAGAATATATCTACCAACTTTCACAAACTCTTCTGCACCTTTTTAGAAGTGATTACATAGCACAAGCATTTCAGCACAAGAGTTGTAATAAGTGGATCCAACAATTAAGTTTGGAGGTAATAGTGCTAGCCACAGCAGATTTTTTTTTAATGCATGAAAAGAACTTGTGGCATGTAAGGGCAAAAGAGGAAGGTGTGCACTGGCACAAGTGGTAGCTGAGAAGTTGAGTTTTAAACCAGAGAAAATATTTTTCTATTGATTTTTTTAAGCAAGCCTGGAACATTGCTTCAAACATTACTTCAAGGAGATTCACTGTAATGCAATCAAAGCAGCACTATATCTAGAAAAAGGATAATGCAGCAAATTAGAACGGGAGCAACCTCCATTGTGCTCAATGAGTAACGAAACAATGTAGACCACTTCTCACTATTTGTGTGACTTCCATTTCCTAGTTAAGATGGAAAGTGAAAACAACAGTTGAAAAAAAAAACTCAGCTACTTTGATCAGAATTTTTGAATTGAGAGATCAACAAATTTCTAAATATGAATATACTGAAGCCCAAATAACTATTTGTTCAGCAACTTATGCTACATTAAGACAGAATACAATGCAAGAGATTGATTCGGTTTTTGAATACACTACTGTGTCCAGCTGAGGCCTGACTGTGATTTGACCACATTCATGGTGATTATTGATAAAACATGCAACTGTGGCACATTTTATGGAATGGTTGGAAATTCAATACAGGTAAAGTGAATGGAAACATGATCTACAAGGATGTTAAAGTTTGACTGGCTGTGAAGATTCCTGGAATAAAACGTTAGTCAAGAGAAGCAGGATTTCAAACTAGCTACAAATAAAATACAGTGCAATATTTTCCTTACTGAAACTTGTCATACTCCATCATTAAGACAATATTCTTCCATCAAGCCCACCCCGCAACCAGTGAATAAATAATTTTTTTTTCCTTCCTGTTACTATGGATTAAATGCCTGTGTCCTGGAAAACTGCAAAAAACACCACTGAAGAGAAAAATATAGTTTGTCATTTAATGGAAACATCAATCATTTTTAAACAAAGGTGAAGTTTCATAAAGAAATTGCAAAGTTTAGAACTGCTGTTGTCACCATAATTATTGATAACTTTAAATAAATTACAAGAATTGAATTCTTGTATGGGTTGGAATGGGTTATTAGTTTGTAAAATGAGAAGGCCCTGTATCAAGCACTAAGTATTGGACAAATACTACAATTGATGGAAAATGAGAAAAAAATGGTGTAATTACTTGTGCAGTATCCTGTTGGAGAAGAGTCACCCATTGGAAGATGTTACTCATTCTTATGCCCTATATTCTCCAACAGCATGCCTAATTATTATTACTCGGCAGTGAGCCTCAAGAACAAGTTTCAGTGAGTTGAGTGCCAGTGAGTGACAAGTATAAGAGCTTGATTTAACGGTCATCTTGACTAAGCTCAGTACTGTTCTACACTTATAAACATTCCCAACTAGGGTCAAAGCTTGGATCCAGACAAGTTGAAGCAAAATGCGGAGAACACAGTAAGCAGATTATTTTCTCCTAATTTGAATCTCACTCAATTGTATCACCAAAAAAAGCAAACATAATCACTGAAAATATTGGTTTCTGGTATCGGTGGATGGAATCTTTCTATCCATCTATAGGCATTGGCAAGAAATTCAGAAAAGAAAAATCACAAGATGACCAGCAAGGAGCTCACAATGTTGAGAGCAAAACATGTCCCATTTTCAATTACAGGTGGATTGGTGAGACAAGACTTTCAAAAGGGAGTGGTGAGGGGCCTGATTGCATGCTTCAGTATTTCATTGGTATGGCACAAACTTACCTCAATTATGAAGTTTCTCATCCCACCATCCACTGGGTTTGAATAAGACAAGGACAATTCCCAACATCCACTTACAATATACTACTGAACTTCAAGTTGCAGTTTGGATCACACTAGCACCTTTACTTGCAATGGTGCTGCCAGGGCACTTTCTGCATAGGAATCAAGTACCCATCTCCTAGATGGGACCAGGGTGAATCTCAGGGCTGGTCATTTGCTCTCTTAGCACTCATACACTATGCACCTACTAAAGTGCTCACAGTATCCTCGCATTGCCTTTTTGCACCATTCCCCCTCGGTGGAGCTAGCTGTTTAGCACAGACACAAAGCCAGGTACCTTGGCCTGACTGTCAGTAGTTATCAGTTCAGGGGGCAGACATAGCTTTACTGTGCATGCAATGTCAATTTCACACCTGAACCACGTGCCAGCAGTCTTTGTGGAAACACACGAGTACCACAAGAGTATCAATCAAGTGGTCATGTCACATAGTCTGAGAGGAACACAGTCTTCAGTCAGGTTAAGGACCATTATTATTAGTCAGGGGATCTCGGTGCAGTCAGTCAAGGGCAGGACTTGCTCACAGTCAAGTTTGGACACAGTTGATCAATGGCTATGGGCAATCAGGTCAGAGAGTACACATCAATATAGTCCAGGGAAATGGGCCACAGCCAGTCTGACAGATCTAATGCAAACACTCAGGGGAGTTGCAGTCAGTCAGTACACTGTGCAGTACACACTGCACAGAGGACGTCAGTTCACGAATCATAGAATCCCTACAGTGTGGAAACAGGACCTTGGGCCCACAAGTCCATGTTGACCCTCAAAGCATCCCAACCAGACCCATCATCGATAACCCATCTAATCTATACATCCCTGAAAACTATGGGCAATTTAGCATAGCCAATCTACCTAGCATGCACATCTTTGGACTGTGGGAGGAAACTGGAGCACCCAGAGGAAACCGGAGCACACAGAGGAAACCCACACAGGCACAGAGAGAATGTGCAAACTCCACACAAACAGTTGCCCAAGTGTGGAATCGAACCTGGGTTCCTATTGCTGAGAGGCAGCCATGCTAACCACTGAGCCACTGTGCTGCTCTGGGGATTAGAGGCATCATGTTGGGATGCAGAGGGGACAATAATTACGAAGGGGGAAAATTAAACATATAGGGGGAAAGAGGGGGATGACCAGACTGAGCCTGAGACTCTCAATGCCTAACATGCGTTGAATTGCCTTCCATACTTTTGCACATAAATGCACACTGCAAATGGAAAATGGCAACGATCAAAGTCAAGGTGGATGGAGTATTTTTTTCCTCTGTCTAAGCACACTGTTTGTGAGCAACATGAAGCCCTTCAAGTGGCAACTGCATTACTCAGACACTTGCATAGTAAAGTTGAAATCACCTTTAATCATAACATTGTCCAAGGCATTTATCTCACATGGATAATAAGGTGCAAATCCTGGTCACAAGCAATCTTGATCATGTCACAGCAGACTAAAGATAGTCACATCTGTGAAGCAGAGGTAATCACAGGTAACCATAAAAAGTGGCACCTGCAAGTGACAAAGCACAAAAATAATGCAAGAGCTCATAGTTTGCACGTGGACAAGGAAGCTCTTCACTCTCACCTTGAACTGTAAGTATTTGCCAATATGATCTCACAAGCAATGATGCCTGTCAAGTGATGCGAGGCTGGGAGGAAAAAATTTCAGTAGTCAAACAGCACTTTCAATCTCATCCTGTCTCAATGTGACATGACTTGTGCTACTTTCATTGGTACAAGTCCCTGTGTCAAAGGATCATGTAGATGCACTCCATGTTCCACTTTACAGAGAATGTCAAACATTGTTTGTGTGTGATGGGAATGCTGACTGCTCACATTACGAAGGATCGATGAACCTGCACACAGGTTCATTGGAAGCATAACCAATGGATTCAGTCATAGTAGGAGACATCATCACTGTTGAGGTGATTCAATTAAGGCACAGGGAAATGGAAGAGGAACTGATATAAAAGCAAGCCCAGGACAAGCAGTCACCTCAGCAAATACTGAACAGCCTCCAAATGAAGATGTCACAGCTGAAGGCTCCCTCAGGATGTACAGGAGTGTACTGCCTTCAATCCGATTTCCTCCTGATGAGAGAAGTGCAGTGCCACTTTACTAACCTTCCTAAATACCTTGTATGGCTCAATCTCATATTCAAAATGTTCTAGTTGCAGCTTGATTGTCTGCGAAGTTTTAAATGATACTGTGAGTCTCTCTAGAAGCATGGATATTTAATCCAACATTGAGGATTCATATTTTTGACTCAAAAATTTTACTTCAATTTTAACGGACTTCGCATCTCACGACCATAGACCTATTTAAATGTAATAAACACAGTAAACTCATTTGGGGAATCTTCAGCAAAATAATAAAAATCCAAAAAATCCAATCCTTTGTCCCCCTTCCGGTATTTATGATAATAACCATAATCGTTGTTTTGAGAATCTGATGGCATCTCTCCAAAGCACCATGGTTGTGGATGGTGAGCAGTAGACTTCAATTGTTTCACACCCAAATTACTTATTCTAACCTGAAAACTCTTAGACAAAATTGGAAACTTGGTCAGACTGCATTTTAATTGTTAGTCCATAACAAGCAAAAAAAACTGAGTTAATTTTCCATCACAACCTTAAGCCGTAAATCGTCCTTAAAAGGAATAGGTTCTTGGAAATCAGACTGTCCTATCCATAACTATAAGGATACACTGGTGTTCGCTACTTTCATTTTCAGCAATGGCTCTATACATTCTACTAATACTCTATTGAATGGTTGTTCAAAAACTGAGTATATTAAAAAAGGTGCTGGTTTGATTACACGTTGAAGTTTTCCCACCATCTAGCACATATGTTCTACAGATCTGCACTACATCCTTATGAAGTCTTGGCCAGATAAAATGCCTGTTCATGGATGTTTGAGTTTTTCATATTCCAACACGTTCTGCCATAAGAATTTCACGTGCTGCTCACAGCACCACCTTACAAAATTTGAGCGGTACCACTATCCAATGAACAATCATCCATTCCTTGTCTGTAGATTAGTGAAGATCTCTCCACTCATTCTTCAGAACTCTGTTCTTAACACAAGACTGCTTTTGGACTTCCTTCAGCCTCAGCTTCAGTGGGAGATGATTGTATTAACTTGCTTTACGAGATTCAATCAAAGAAGATAGTCTAAACACTTCCTCACAATTATCCCCATCCTTAGATGAAGTTTTGGCTACTTTAACATCTGCCTGATGCTTCTTCATCTCTGGTAATGAACTTTATTTTATTATTGTTCTGGTCACTACACACAATGGAAAAATACCTGGAACGCTACCAGTTCTATAATCTCGCACAGACTTTCTATAACTTTCTTTCCAGACAAATCAATACTGAGAAGCAAGTCAACTCCATCCATGCTTAATTTCTGAACGACTCCCACCACCACTTTTCCAGACATTAAGTCACAGTTTGAACGCATGCTGTTTAGCCGTTTACCATTTGAACAGTATTTTCCTTCCGAATTCCTTTTTTCAGACTCACTCTTACAAACCCCGATAAGTTCCTTGGGCTTCCTTTGTATCTTCCAGCATTCAAAACAAAAAAATACAGTGTTCTATTTTGAGATAATGGAAACATTTAGGCCTAACACTCCCACTTGTACCCTCAACACCTTTCTTTCTGATTGGAGGGGGATCTCAAAACATTGCCAGATGTTCTTTCTCTACCCTGGCTAATTGCATTCCTTCTCACCTTTCTTCGGGTTTATGGTGATGATGGTAAAAAGGTTAGGCTTTATAGATCATCGCATAATTATCAGCCATTCCTGCTGCCTGACTCCACTTACTATCTGCTGGAATTCAAGATTGACTCTAATTGGTAAAGATAGTGAGTTTTTAAATTCTTAAGAGAATGATCTCTTAGAGTTTCATAGTACTTACTCCTAATGCCCATATCCACTAGTCAAAATTACTTTGTGCCTTTTGCATGACAGGAGTGGAAAACAGGACAGCAATGGGAGAGAAAGAAAACAGTGCATCAACACTTGTTCCAGTATGGTGTGGATGCACGATGATAATTTGAACCGCACCACATTCCTGTTTAAGTGCTTTAGCAGGAGAGACACCATAATAAAGTTATTCTTCCCAATTACATCTTCAGCCTTAATATTCCAAGGTGTACAAAGTGTCACCAGACAGAATAAGTGTGAATGCACATGGTGATTTCACTGTTGCTGCCAAAACAGTACTGTTAATGGCCTCAGTAAAGCTCGCACCAGTTAGGAATATCTGCTTCAAAAAAGAATAGCCAGCAGCTGACGTCACATATAAAAATAGCTAAAGGATCCCTTTTAAGTTCTAACTTAGAAAATGACCTAAAGTTAAGACAATTGTTTGTCCTTAAAAATGAACGCCACAATTTGGACTATTTTTTAAATAATTTGAGTCACTATTTGTTTTTCTTGTCTATTTGCCTTTATTAATTTTGTTTGAACAGGGAGAGAAGCAATGACATGATGTGAACAGACTGTGAAGTTAAAAGTCCAAGAGTACAGCAGGAGTTGAATTGATGTGATGTTTACCATAACATGCATCATTACAGATCCCAATTCACAAAATAGCTCAGCGATATCTCCCAGCAAGATTCCTTTAATATTGTCACCACTGTGAAGAAAAAAATGATACTTGTCTCCTCACTAAAGAGAACTCTCAGCAAAAAGGAAGGTAAATTTAATTCTTCAGGTGAACAAAGTAGAAGAGAGACATGTGGAAATTTCCTGAGGAGAAACAGAACCTCATGGCGGGTATTCTTGGCAGTGATTTAAATACTCATACAAAAGTGAACCAATACAGATGTTGGAAATCTGAAATAAAAACAAATACCATAAATACGCAGCAGGTCAGGTAGCTTCTGTGAAGAGAAACAGAATTAGGGTCAATTTCCTTTCACCAACCTGAATCATTTACTCTATTTCTCTCCACAGATACTATCCAACTTGCTGAGAATTCCCAGCATTTCATATTTTATCTTAGATTTTCTGCATAAAGCACAGATAAATATTGCCTAAGTTTCCTAAAGTTAATTCATTTTTGCATAGTGTTCTGCAGCATACTTCCAGCTATGAAGAGATAGCTATGCCACCTTGAGCAATTTTAAAAATCCTTTTTCATCAGTTCTTGTGCTGAACAAGTTGCTGGTAAAAGCAGCATTTACTACCCATCCCTAATTGCCTTTGATGAAGTGGAGATGCCTTCTTATACCACTGCTGTCCTTGTGGTGTACATATGCTCACAGTGCTGTGTTGAAGGGAGTTCCAGTATTCTGATCCAGCAACAGTGAAGCAATGATGACATAGCTCCAAGTCAGGATAGTGTGTCACTCGGAGGGGATCTTTTTGTTAGAGTTCCCAGCTGTCTGTTGCCCTTGTTGTTCCAGCGAGTGGAAGTTGTGAATTGGGAAGGTAATGTTAAAGGAGCAATTGCTGTTTCAATGGATTATGTCAAAAATGACTCTTTAGAGAGTTTCCAACCTCAGCTATTTACTAGAGGACATGAAACTGTTTTCCAGCAATGGGAAAATGTAATTTTCTAATAAAAAAAGCAGGCAAGTTTCCCCACCACACTACCTTCATTCTGTTCTTTTACACAAGCTGTTCATTTACAGTTACTTCCAGATCTGATGAAGGGTTAAGTCTGAATCATCACTTTGACCTTTTTATCCACAGATGACACACCTGACTTGCTGACAGTGCAAGAGGCTTTCTGTTTTTGTCAGAGCTGCACTGGCTGAGATTTAGGAGGAGATTGTTTGTCCATCCACTCAGCTAGGGAAAGGGGCATGTGACACAAGGAACCTGAAGATAGGAAAAGGATAAAATCGACCTGGATATTCAATAAGCCAAATGCAGATAACATCACTAAATAAATCTCAGTGAAAAAATCTCTTCAAGTAATTAGCATGTTATTAGTAATTAAAGCTTCACAGCTAGCATCACGTGAATGAAATTCTCTGTATCCAATCCTTTCTGCCAGACAACCCATCTCCAAACCACATCCCCAATCAACATAATATGCACATTCTCTAGGAAAACATAATGAAGACATGAATAATCAAATTATATTCACATGGTGCTAAATACATTACCAATTTAATTAAATCCCATTACCTGTCCTTGTCACCGTCTGTACTTGCATATTCCATAAAGATGATTTGGCGAGGGTAATGTCCACAAAGCTCTCCATTTGGGTTCTGAATCACACTGAAAACATAGTCCCTCCTGAACAGTTCAAGGCAACGATTCTCAATCTTTTCCACCTGCAACCAAACAGACAGTCCAAATTACCACATTGAAAGGTATTAACCTGGAGAGAAGTCCACTGCATTTAGACACAGACAGACAAATTAATGAATAGGGATAGGACATTCGGACCCTTTAGCCTGCTCTACTTTCAGTAAGATCTCCAACTTCTTTATTGGTGAAAACTCTTCCACCTTGGTCTTAAACCATCTTGAACATAACATCTGAAGGACATCATTTTTCAGGTTCTTCTAACTGACCTCAAACATGATCCGTCTTTCATATAATTAAGAGGTTTCCTCATGTTCAATAAAACAAACTGTCTTTCTTTTTATAAAGCTATCAATTTTCCCATATTCCTTCCAATCAACTTTAGTATTCAGTCACATCCCCATGCAGATTTTAAATTCAAAATTCTATACTTTAGTTAACTGAAATATCACACAATGATTGAAGTTTATACATTTAATTCACGAGATGTAGAGGCTGAGTTTTAAAAAACTGAAGTAAAGGGCAGAAAAAAAATTTGTATTTGTAGAACATCTTTCATGGTCTCAGGATATCCCAAGGCACTTCACAGTCAGGCAAATACTTTCCAACGTATGAAAAACTGTAACAGCAATCATTACTGCACAACACGATTCCACAAATAGCAATGCGATACATGACTACATAAACTCTTTCAGTTGTTGAAGGATAAATCTTAGCAGAGCGACAAAGTTACCCCACTCTTCTGTAAATAGTAGAAATGAATCTTTCACCGTTGAGGGGAATTGATCCTCTGTTTAGCATTACAGCAACCCAGACTGCACTATACTTCCACAGTACTGCAAGTGTTAGACTACATTATGTACTGAAGTCAATAAAAGTGGGTTGAACATTTCAGACTGAGAAGTGTTTAAGATTATGATCCATCCAAGATTACGATCCATCCAAGATTACCCTTTTACACATATATGTGGATGTTCGAGAGATAAACTTGCGACTTGTGCAATTTATCCTTCAAAAGTTTACATAGCCAAGTACAGTCCCCATTTGCTAAGCTGGTTAAAGAGGTGAGCTACGCAGCTCAATAAAGTACCTGGAACAAGTAAAGCTGGTCTCAGCACACTTCTGCCAGAAGGAAAACTATTCAGGTGTCTACTCCTGCCTGTTATGCCTGCTGAAAAATATTGTCTGTGGATATAGTCTGAGGATAGGACTGCAATCATATGATATTTCCAACCACCTACATTCCTTCATTGATGCTGGGTCAAAAACCTACAACTCCATTCCAAACAATACTGTGGTTGTAGCTATGAACTACATTGGTTCAAGTAAGTGGCTCACCACCACATTCTCAAAGGGTAATCAAGGGCAGACAACAAATGCTGGCCACACCAACATCCAGAGAACCAACAAAAAAGGATAAAGTTGTGACATGGTTCAGTTATTTTTGAATGTGTACTTCTTAATGGGTGAATCTGAATTACACTTTAAAACGTACTTCTCAAAAAGCTCAACATGTTTGTTTAGTTCTGATCAAAAGAGTGCATTCACAGATAGAAACTAAAATCTGCACAAAGCAGGTGCAGCTCCTGTTTTAAAATCAGAGCAAAATCCTGCAATGAGAGGGAGCTGAAAGAAAATTTGTGATTTATCATCCAGTACAATCTCATCTCAGTTGAGATTATAAACTTCCTATCCACAACCTGCATTGGCAAAATCCTGTGCAGATGTAAATAAGAAAACTGTTGAAAAATCTTATTAAAAATTCTTTTAAAACTGCACAAATGCAAGTTGATTGCCTTTGTTTTGAAAACAGTTAAACTCTTTCCATTACTAGTTAGATTTTATGCAGTTTTCTGGTTAGCTAATAAATAATGAACCAGCAAGAAAATGCAAAATCTGGTGCTACATGTCAAAGATGGAAGTTAGCACTTCTTAAATGACAATTCACATCAAAGAAAGACAAAATTCCAAGCACAATTAAAGATGTATTCATGGCTCAGTGCCACAACACAAACAAAGCTCCCAATGCACTGTACTACATTAGTAAGATAGCTCTTGCCTACTGTATGATTCTGAAGAGAAACTGGCCAAATTGGCAAGTAGGTCACTACTGAACTTCCTAGATGATCAACAGTGTCATTAGATATTGGCAGCAAAGTATACAGCAAACTGCCCATAAGTGCTAACCATGTTGAAAATAGTCAAAACACAGGAATGGAATTTTTAAATGCAAATGAAAGGACATATTGGAGTGGTATGTGTAGCACTATTGTACAATACCACACAGCATAAAATTTGGAAGCTCAATTCCCCCCACTTTAATCAGCTCCTGATAGCAGTCATGTCAGATAGGGATGAAAATATTTAAAAGAGAGTACACTCATTTAAACTATTAAAATTATACTATTTGCATGTCTATACATTAACAGGTGTATTTACCAAAACTAAAATACTCATTTCTTTCAGTTCTATAGTTTAAACTGTAGTCAGCAAAAAAAAAGGGTAAATCTACACAAATTATAGCAATAACTAATGCCTTTCTAGAAAAAAATGCTGCAGAAAAGTGAGGGTTTTTTAATATTTGTTTTAATTATTTGCTACGCTTGTTTGCTAATAGGAAGACCAACACTTACCAATTAATCACTTACTTCTTTACATACCCAGTGTCAAGCAGAAAGTACAGTACAAAAGGGGAGTATGTAGGTGGCAGCCTTCCTTCTCATTAGAAGATGGCTTTTGCTTCAGTGGTTCACTCTGGTAAGTATTGCATTGACTTGTTCAGGAGCCTCTTTCTGACTCAGCATCATTAAGCCTACTGCCATCCTCTGCAACTAAAGCGCATAATTCACCGGCCTCTTTTCTCTGGACCATCTTCTCAGCCAGCTGAGCTCATCATTTCTGCTCAACACATCCAATACCCTTCCAATCAGTCCAACTTCAGAAACTGTATCCCACACATCAGTTTCAATAGCTGTCATCTTTATATTTCACTTGCAGGTAACCTTGTAGCAAGGGTAAGTATTTCTAGGTGGCTATGGCCCAGTGGCCAATTCACTGCACAGAAAATCTTTGGGTATATGGAGGTCATCCATCCAATGAATGTGGTCAAGATAACTGAGATGGCATTGGCTTGGCAACAAGTGTTTGCTGATGGAATTAGCAAGCCTCAAGATCTCTGTGGAGAAGTACGCTAGGATGCAAGCTTGATAGACTTGCAGTTCGATGTTCTTAGTCAGGCTGTTGTTGTTTCACACACGCTTCCCCAGCTTTGGCATATCAGCTTTGTGTTGCACCTCCAAATAGTCAGAGGGCTGGATTAAGCTGCATATCTTGACACAAGAGATTTAAATGGAAACAGAATCGCAGGAAAAAGACATGGAATTAATCAGAAAGTGGAAACTGGTAAAGCAAGAAGATTGTACATTGAACTATGTTTGTTCCATAAGATAATTTTAGGGAAAAAACAACAGGAATGTATAAAAACAAGTTATTTCACAAAAGATGGATGTGAAACAATTGCTAAAGATTAATATTAAACATTATATTTTCATTAAAAAAGTTATTTACAAAATAGTGGAAATGAAAGTCCCTTAGACAAACTGTTCTATGTTCAATGTTGAACAACTAAATCAAAAGTTGCTCATTCTTCAATATTTTGATATGTAAAATATCTCAGTCTAAAACCATGTACCATAAAGCCAACAAATTATAAATCAGTGCTTGGAATTGCTCAAAATCTGGTTTTAACAAATATATTTAACAGTTACTTCTCATGAATATTTCACATTATTAAAAACCCTTTTTCATTTAAAGTATTGAGGAACTCACACCAGAGCACAGGGTATCAACTTACAACGTAATATTGTCTTGAGGAGAATAACACCACAACAGAAAACCAAATAAAGTGCAAAGTAAGAATCTGGATTTATGTATGATTTCTCAGGACCCTGGGATATTCCAAAGCACGTCACAGCCAATTAAGTACTTTTGAAAGTACTGTTATAGTATAGCAAAATGCAACCAGTCAACAAGCATGCACATTATCAATCACGATTTTACTACAGTGATATGATAATTATTAGCAATAATTCTTCTTTTTTTTTTTTAAACATAGTGCCCAGAATTTCTTACATTCAAGAGGCTGGCAGGTGTGGTTGGTTGACCTCTGTTTAAATCAGTCATCTGAAAAACCGCACCTCTGACAGTATAGCATGCCCTCAGTACTGAAATGAAATGTCACTTTGACGCAAGGGGACAGTATTACGGGTAGGCGAACACCACACTTTTTTTTCCAAAAAATTATATTTTGAATTTAACAGGTTGATCTAACAGAGGAAACTTTTTTTTAAAATCTCTCTCAATCCTGCATCTTTCTTTCCTTGAAGCTTCAACTCTTTCCCAGTATTTCCTTTCCCATCCCTAAAGTCAAGTCGTTAAGGCAATAGATAATTGGGACAAAGTTCACGAGGTCCCAGATGCCACACTGACATCACAATGCCATCCATTGGCATTTCCAGCAATCTGCAGTACGAATAGCGAGGGGTGAAAGGCAAGGAAATCCAGTCCATGCCACTCAGGGCAACGTGCATTGTTCCAGCAACATGTGGGCCATTATTTATTGCTCTTGGTCTGACTTTGCCTATAGAGATAGAGTTCTGAGGAAGGGTCACCGGATCCGAAACGTTAACTCTGTTTATTCCCTTCACAGATGTTGCCAGACCTACTGAGCTTTTCCAGCAACTTTGTTTTTGTTCCTGTTCCTGATTTACAGCATCCGCAGTTCTTTCGGTTTTTATTATTTGACTTGGTCAGTGGCAGAGTGGATCCTTTGACCCTGTCACTCCGTGCCCTGATCATATAAGCATTTGGGTTATTTGACACTTACCTTGCATTTGGATTATTTGATTGTCACTTTGGGTTCAGATTATTAAACGCTTCTATACCAGTTTTGGATTATTAGTTTATTACTCGACAGAATATTCCGCGGTTATTTTCATGGGTTAGCCTCCTTCGGGTTTACCTTGGGATTGGCCTCCTTGGCCCGATATTGGTGTTTGGAGAAATGTTCGATCAACTCCCCGATCTCCTCACTCCTCCCGCCTAGCCCGAGCCCGGACCCGGACGCAGCCCGGCTGGCTGGCTGCCACATCTCGCCGCCTTCACTGCACTCCCCGGTCCGCAAAGCCTCCGCCGGCCTCTCCGTGGAAGGCACCGCCGGGCTTGCAGCCCATGGCCCAGACGCGTCCTCCCCGCTCAGCCTGCCCTTCCCTGCGGCTCTCTTCTCCGCCTCGGCTCGAACCAGCCGCCACTTTCCCGGGGGAGGGCGGGGAGGCCGGCCTGCGGGGTAGAGAGAGGCAGGGGAGGTGTGGCTACTTGGCCGGCCTGCTCCGAGAGCCTCTTCCCCACGCCCTCCTTCACCGGGAAGCGGCAGCGGCTCCGAAACCGGCCGGCTCCAAGCCTCTGACAGCCATCGTCATGGGAGACAGCGCTGACCCCCCTTACGTCACCAGCCTGACCTTTCACCTCCCCCACCGCCTCACGTGGTGCCAAATGCCCAGAAGGATGCTGTTGCCTGGAGTAAGGGAAAGAGGGTGTTAATGGTCTGTTACACTATTCTGTTTTACTTTCCACAGATATTAGAAAACCTCCCAGCACTTTCCAGTTTTATACTGATTTTCAACGCCCAACATCCGCAGTCCTGTGCCTTCATTATAAACAGCTTGATTATTCACTTTCTTCAAACCCTGTCACTATAAACTGCTTAATTGTTTATTGTCTTAAAACTCAGCCACTATAAACTGCCTAATTGTGCATTTTCTTCAAGCCCTTACACTATAAACAACTAATTTTACTTTTTCTTCAAACCCTTATGCTATAAACAACTATTTTTTTCTTTTTCTTCAAACCCTTACACTATAAACAACTTTTTTTTCTTTTTCTTCAAACCCTTATGCTATAAATGACTAATTTTTCTTTTTCTTTGAACCTTTTCACTATAACCAATTAATTTTTCTTTTTCTTCAAACCCTTTCACTATAAACAGCAAATCTTTCTTTTTCTTCAAACCCTTTTGCTATAAACAGCTAATTTTTCATTTTCTCCCATCCATTTCAGTATAAGCTGATTAATTTTTCATTTGCTTCAAGCCCTTTCTCTCTAAGCTGATAAATTGTTGATTTTCTTTGATCACTTTGGCTGATTAATTCTAAATATACATGGAATGAAATATTCACTGACCAACAGTTGAAATTCAGGTAAAACAAAGACGTGGGACTGGAAATCTGAAGAAAAACTGAAATTTTCAGTGAAACTCGGTAGGTCTGGCAGCATCTGTGAGAAGCAAGCAGAGTTAACATTGAGTGGAAGTCTGAAGCCACAATGGCTGTCAGGGAGCTTTTAATGTGTATGCTGTAAAGCAAAGATTACCAGAATGTTTTTTGCAACCCAACTGAATAGACTCAGTTTATGCAAGGCATCCCAATTCTGAACATCTTAACATCTCAACTGGTATTATTAAGATCATAGAGTCTTGTTTACGGAGTTAACTTTTGTATTTTAAATTTATTTCTTATATGCTAAATGTTTTATAACTGCAATAATCATATATATTTTGAAACAAGTCTTTTCTTGCCTTTTGTGTATCTAAAGCCTGAATCTAGTGTCAATTACACATAACTTACCAGTTATCATTGAATGTAACAACCCAGAATCCAGAATTATCAAATGGCTACTCTAAGATACAAGGACTTCCATGGTACTGCCCAGGAAATTATCCCTCACAGATCCTGTTAAGTTGTAGCATTCTTGATTCCTGCCCTAACCAGCAAGATATCACATACAGCCAGATGCAGCCTTGTCAACTCTTATGGATTGTCGTCGGTCTAATGGTTTTAATGTCCATCTCATGGTCTCAATTCAATCTCATTCGAATTGACTTTTGAAACAGATTTGCTTTTTGGGATATCTGCAGTATTGTGTTGTGAATGCCCATGTAACAGGAGGGAGGTAAGTGCTTATAAACTGAAAGGTCCTTGCATAGCTGGTCAAGGACAATATTTAAAAGTTATATACAGCTGAATGTAACTGAACAGATAGTACAAGTATGATCTGAAACAAATTTATATTAACTGCACTGTAAAAATAGAATGTAAGCCAGTAGATAGAATAGAATAGACTTAGATACAAAAGTACCTAGGTACAGCTTCTTTTGTTACAAGATTTGTTACAGAAATAAAATGTCCAGGATTATAGAAAAGAGTTCAGTACAGCAGACCACACTGGCATTTAGCTTCCAGTCTTCACCGGGCCCAGGCTCCACACTCTGCTGGCAACATACCACGCCAGACCAGGAAGTCCCCACACCATCCCAGGAGGCTGCTGTGGGAAGGTGGGAGTTTGCCATGCCAAGCTGGGAGATCGCCAAATCAGGAGATGGCATGTGGGGAGACTGCTGCGCCAGGTCAGGAGGCCAATATGAGAGACTGCTGTGCCAGGCCAGGAGTCGTTGCCGGAAGCTGGGAATCGTCGCTCCTCTCTGGAGGTCATCAGAGGCTGGGAGTCATTGTCAAAGGCTGGGAGTTGAAGGAAGAAAAGAAGAGGAGAGAAAACATTAGGAGGAAGGAAAAGAGAAGAGAAGGAAGAAAAGAATGGCGAGTGGAGCAGACGTGCTCCAGCTGGAGTGACCTACTCCGCTGCTCCCTTGCAACACTGCACCTATAAATGTAAAATTAATACTGTTCAATGCAAAAGGAAGTAATCTTGGCCAAATATTATTATATTATGATACAACAAGTTGTTTGCGTTGGGTCATTTGGTGTTAACACTTTTAAGTGCTATTGGCAGAGAAAGGTTCATAAAGTCATTGTGCTTGTCTTTCGATAAAATTCAGGTTGGTGGCCTGGTGGCTTAGTGCTTGGCACTGCTGTCTCACAGCGTCAAGGACCTGGGTTCGATTTCACTCTCAGACGACTGTCTCTGTGGAGTTTGCACATTGTCCCTGCGCCTGCATAGATTTCCTCCAGGTTCTCCAATTTCCTCCCACAGTCCAAAAATGTGCAGGTTAGGTGGACTGGCCGTGCTAAATTTCTCATAGTGTCCAGGGATGTGCAGGCTAGGTGGATTAGCCATGGGAAATGCAGTGTTACAGCGATAAGGTGGGGGGGTGGAGTGGATCTGGGTGAGAGGGTCGGTGTGGACTAGATGGGTGAAAAGGCCTGCTTCCATGCTGTAGAGATTCTGTGATTCTCTCATCCAATGATACCAGTATTAACAACGTGAGCAAAAGACTTGAAGGTTGACATCCCAGCAGATGCACTTTGAAAATAGAAACATTTGACAACCTTGGATATATCCCAGCAATAATCAGCCATCATAAAAAAGGGACATACAGAAATCTCAAGTATAATTCCACGGGGCATTTGGAGATCCATAAACATCCACCGTGAATGCTCAGTACTACCGAGCAGGACAAGGGCTGCAGATCCATGGGGACATCACCACCTGCAAGATCCTCTCCAAACACTCTCAATTCTGACTTAGAAATAAATTGTTGTTCCTTCAATGTCACTGTGACAAAATCCTGGTATTGTACATCTACCTACGGCGCATGGACTGCAGCAGTTCAAGAAGGCTTCTCACCACCACCTACTCAATGGCAACTAGGGTTGGGCAATAAATCCTGGTCCTGCCAGCAATGTCCACGTCCCATGAATGAATAATAAAAATTGAAAATTTCCAATGCAACTTCTGCCTTTAAACAGTATGAAATCATGCCCTACTCATAAGATCTCTCTTGGTAAAAGCACTGTACTGAAATATCTCAAAAACAAGCTGAAAACACACATCAAATCAAACTACATTTGTTGAGAGAAGAAAACAAATTAAAGTTTAAGATAACAAGGTGTAGAGCTGGATGAACACAGCAGGCCAAGCAGCATCATAGGAGCAGGAAGGCTGACGTTTCGGGCCTACACCCGAAGAAGAGTCTAGGCCTGAAACGTC
>NC_063347.1:14782496-14806633 GCF_021869965.1 Rhincodon typus
GACGTTTCAGGCCTAGACTCTTCTTCGGGTGTAGGCCCGAAACGTCAGCCTTCCTGCTCCTATGATGCTGCTTGGCCTGCTGTGTTCATCCAGCTCTACACCTTGTTATCTCAGATTCTCCAGGATCTGCAGTTAATACTATCTCTGAAACAAATTAAAGTTTAACACTGGTGATCTTTGAAAAGAACTGGAAGATGTTGGAGATGTGCAAGAACAGAGCCAGGTACAGAAGCAGGAAAACAATAAGCTTGAGAATGAAACTACTTATCTTCAGTTCTTCTGAAATATCTGTTTTCTGAAGCTAGACTTCCCCTGCTTATTTCTAAAATGCTGTCTGGCACTCACGCTCTATTATGCAGTAGCAATGAGCAATAAAAGTTAATCGCATGAAAAATATCTCCTCTTTCAGCCTCTTGTAGACCAGAGCAAAAAAAAAGTAAAGTTCTGCTGGACAGACAATCAATCCTCAGTACAGAAAAAATGTAGTGCAATGCACCCACATTGTAAGAACTTCTCCTCTACCCCTTTGCTCCTTCTCTTCCTGCTCTCCCATTCAAGGACTTTTGTTTCTCCTCTGCAAATGCCAGCAAAAACTAAAAGTTAACAAAATACTTCAAAACCAAATGTCCAGATTTATTTTTAAAGGGATAAAATTAAAATGTAGAGAAGTACTTGTCCTCCTATATTGATCCTTAGGTAGACCACACTTAGAACATGGTATATAGTTCTAATCATAAAAGCAAGGCACTAAAAAGAATGCATAGTGGATTTACAAGGAGGGTACTGGAAATACATAGCAAGAAGGATTAGCAGGTGGGGTTTGTTTTGAAAGAAGCCTAAAGAGGTGTTAAATAGATACCTTTAAATTTGTGAGAGGATGTTTTCACTTATGAGGAAGATGGTGGCATGGTAGCATGCGCCTATCAGAGCTCCTCTGCCTCGCCTGTTCTTTTTCCTCTTTTTATTTTTTTTCTTCTTCTTCTCTCCCCTCAGCACCAGAGTCGGCAGCAAGTCCAGAGCAGCGTACCCCAGAACACTGCGAGCAGCGAGCCCTGCAGCAGCGCGGGGGCTGTGAGCCCCAGAGCAGCAGCATGTGGGGAAGCAGCCCCGGAGTATCGCGCAGACAGCGAGCGTGAACCTGCAGCACAAGTGGTAGCAGCCGACAGTGAGTGCGGGAGCAAGCAGGCTGAGGCGGCGATGGACGGGCCGAGTCCCAGGAGTGACGAGGCAACCAAGTTCCAGAGCAACGGAGGGGCCGAGGTACGAATCCTGGTACAGCACAACTTACCTGGTTGCTGCTGAGTACCGGTAAGGAGTAGACTGGAGGCTGGAGCTATGCGGGATAATTGCTGGACTTAGGCCTGGCACCACATGCTGAGCTGCTGTTATCAGACTGTAATTTAAACTCTTTTCACTATGTTGTAACTACGTCTGTAAGTAATGCTCATGCTTTCCTTTAATCCTCTTTGTGTAAGATCACTATCTTTTTTTTACTTTGTAAGATTTGTACCTAGGTACTTGTACCTAAGCTGGCACCATTAAAAGGCAGCCATTGTAAAAACTTTTCACTGTACTCCTTTTTTCGTTATTTTTGTACAAGTGACAATAAGGGATATTCTATTCATAATTAAACAACATCAATATGGGATAATCACCAAGGCATCCAATCAAAAGTTCTGAAGAAATGTCTTTGTCCAAACAGTAGTGGAAATATGAGACTTGGTACAACAGGGCGTAGTTAAAGTAATTAGTGTAGATGCATTTACAGGCAAGCTAGACAAGCAAGTGAAGGAAAAGAGAATAAAGACTTACACTGTTAATATAGATGGAGAAAGATGGGAGTAGGCTCAGTGAATGGTTAAATGAATAGTTTATTTCTGAGCTGTATATCCTACATAATCTTATGTCATTTCTGTCTGCCTCCTTAGCAGTATCTGGCTGCCTTGGGCAGCTCATTATGTCAGCTGAAACTTACACCAGTTGGATTTATGCAAAATTCCTGAGGGTCTGAATTTTTAACATTGCTAGTTCATAAAGTGATGCAGCTACAGCTTTTTCTTTTCAAATCCGTCCCTTATTTGCAAAGATCAGATATGCTGAGAGCTCAGAATAGGCTTCACTTACTTGACAATACAATATGGTGTGTAATGCCAAATGCAACAGCAAGCTGCAATTCATGAGCATTAAACCACCAGCTTATTATCCTCGACAACAAGGTGCAGAGCTGGATGAACACAGCAGGCCAAGCAGCATCATAGGAGCAGAAAGGCTGACGTTTCGGGCCTAGACCCTTCATCAGAAAAAAATTATTATCCTGTCAGACTTAGTGATGGCTAAAAATTTTGCTATGAGAGTGAAATATTCAAAAAATTATTGACAGTTTCAAAAGCTGTTGAAAGTGATTCTTCATTTTCCTTTAGCAGGTGTCTGTGTGAAGGAGAAGAGATTTAAGCCAAGTGAAAAGAACCTGAAGCTATGGAATGGAATAGACAAAAAAAACTTCAGAGACTATCTAGGACTTTGTGAACAAACAATTATTTGCAGGCAGTTTTTTTATATAAAGATGAGATAGTTGCTTTGCTGTGTAACAAATTGCTGTAGTTTCTTTTTAAAAGTACGTTCCCTAGGTATTTACATGAAAATCCAGAAAAATCAGTTTAGAAAGACATATGAGTCTCTTCATGTGTTGAATTCTTGTTGGTAAATGGTGTTTTTAAATTTGATAAGTGCAGCCATGTGATGTTAAATTACTGGATTCTTGATCTGGAGGCCTGGATAAATAATCCAGAGAATGAGTTCAATTCACATCATGGAATTTTCAGAATTTAATTTCTGGTATGATCTGGAAACAAAAACACTGATATTAGTAAAAGTGACGGTAAAACCACTGCACTGTAGTAAAAACCGAAGAAGTACACTAAAGAGAAAGGAAATTACTGTCTGTTGTGATTGTAACAAGGTCAGCCAGGTGGACCTCATAGAATGTTAATCTGGTCCACTCGGAGAGCCCTGGCTGACAGATACAAACAGGAATGTCCGAGATTCTGCTCACTTAGAGTTGGCTCTGAGAAGGTTGGATCTGTGTCAACAACCCTCCAGCTAAAAATAAAGGGGGACCTGGTGACAGGAAACTGGCCTCTGTGGAGTTGTTTCAATGGCAACAAGAGAAAAGCACGCTCCTAAAGAAATTCACTTGCAACACTCGTCCGTGATTTGGGGTAAGCATTTCTGGCACGATGCCATTATTTGGGAAGCTTGACTCATTTGATCCTGCTGTGGAAAGAATAAGTTATTTTTTCTGGGCAAATACCATTGAGGCGGATGAAGAACAACGAGTAATCCTCCTGACAGCTTTATCGGTTATTAGGAGCCTAACTTTCTGTGAGACAGCACATTCTAAAACCTTTCAAGACTTGACATTGGTTTAAGGAATATTATGGCCCCAAGCCTCCTCTAATTCTAGATGCTATTGGTTTTACTCGGCAATTTGAGAACCAGGGGAATCCTTATCTGGATTTTTGACTAGGTTAAGACAAATGGCAGAGGCATGTGACTTTGGTTTGACCCTTAATATGATGCTGACAGACTGTTTGGTGTGTGGGATTAATTATGTAACTATCTAAAGCACCTACTAGCTAAAGCCCAACTGGACTTAAAACACCACTACAACTGGCCTTATAATTGGAAAATGCAGCAAGTGGAGTATATGGGTTGCAGGGTATTCAGATGGGAGTGCACACCCTCACCAGTTCGACTGATTTTGGGAAACATCATTTGAGTGAAGGCAATTACATTGCCTCGCTCAGTACAAATCCTGAACAGAGGGACTCTCGGTTGGCACACAGCAAAACTCTAAAACAAAGCCAAGCCTTGGCCAAATGGTTAAAATTTTCTTCAGGATCCGGGCCAGCACACCATTCTAGTTGCTGTTGGTATGCAGAATCAAGACAGCAAAAGTGTCCCACTAGACCTAAATTGAGCAAGAGTACTCATAGATCAGTATCCAGGAGAGTGCACACCTTGGAATATCCATCTTTATTAAGTTTAGAACAGTTAAATTGCTTAGCAACATCCAAATCAGAACTAACCAAAATAAACATCTGGTTAAATGGTCACCTGGTTCTAATAGAAGTCGATACTGGTGCAGCCTTTTTAGCGATCGCATAATCAATCTTTAACAAAATTTGCTCTCGACTCAAACCCGCGAGACCTTGGCTAGACTGAGAACTGTTACTGGGGAACAAATTAAGGGTACAACTTCGGATCCGGTTTCTTAAAAAAAGCAGCAGGTTTGGTTACCACTGATTATAGTAAACGGCTTGGGCCCAAGCTTGATGGGACGAAATAGGTTGAGAAAGATTCACCTAGATTGGCTCAACATTTTCCAATTAGAAAATGGCAGCCCGAGTGAAGTCCTAATTAAACACCCAGAGCTTTAGGGAAGTCTAGGGACTATCAAAGGAGCCGTAGCCAAATTGTATGTTGAATGGCATGAAGCAATTCCCTGATTCTGCAAGGCCCGCCCTGTGCCAATGACCTTACAGGCAAAAATTAAGGCAAAATCAGAAGATTGGAAAGTGAAGGAACCATCAAACCAGACCAGTTTGTCAAATGGGCAGCACTGGCTTTATCGAATGTGAAGCCTGACGGGTCGATCCACCTTTGTGGGGATTTTAAACAAATAGTAAATCACTTTATGCACCTGGATGAGTACCCAATCCCTCATATAGAGGATTTATACACAAAGTTGGCGGTGGGGCTGTTCTTCACGAAGCTGGACACGAGCCATGCGTATTTGCGATTTAGATGAGGATCCCAGAAGTATGATACAATTAGTAGCCATAAGGATTTGTACCAATATATGAGACTATCATCTGGGTTATGATCAGCCTGTACAATATTACTGCAGATGATAGAAAACATTTTACAAGGTCTACTCCAGGTTACCATTTATCTAGATGATGTGCTAATAATGGGAAAGACCAATAAGGAGCACTTAGAGAACTTGGACATAGTCTTTAGATGTTTCACCCAAGTGGCCATACAACTTAGAAAGGAAAATGTATGTTCCAGGCATACAAAGTGACCTAGTTGGGCTACAGAGTCAACAAGACCGGGTTACACCCGTTAAGAGATAAAGTGAGGCCAATTAAAGATGCTCCAGCTCCCATGTCTGTACTGGAGCTTAGGTCTTTCCTTGGGCCTGGTGAATTATTCTGGAAAGTTCATACATGAGCTGGCTTATATCCTGGCGCCTTTGCATCAACTCTTCGAAAAGGATCAGCCTTGGAAGTGTTCACGTAGCTAAATATAGATTTCAGGGAAATGAAGAAACAGCGATCATCCTGTAAGGTGTTGGCACAGTATGATCCCAAGTGAGATTTGGTATTGACATGCAATGGCTCCCCACATGGTATCAGTGTTGTATTAACCTATGGGGGCCCAATGGAGAGGAAAGCCCAATAACCATCACAACCAGAATTGAAACAATTTTGGACCCAGAAAGACCAGATCACTAGAGGACAGCATTTAATATGGGGAGCAAGACTGATTTTCCCCGAGTAAAGGTTACTGCCACGTACTGGCTGAACTCCACCAAGGTCATTTCGGGGTTTCCAAAATGAAGATATTGGTGAACTGTTATGTCTGGTGGCCAGGATTCGATGCAGACATAGCTGCTTTGGTGGAGCAGTGCCAATAAGGACAAAAATTGTCTTCAGCAGCTCCACAACATTCACGGGAATGGCTGGGTAAACCCTAGAAAAACTTGCATTCATCTTTTACACGGACTCCCAGAAGTGTTGGTCACAGATAACGGACTATCTTTTACCAGCAGGGAATTTGAATATTTCCTAAAGTCAAATGGTATTTGTCAAATAAAAACAGCTTAATGTCATCCAGTGGGCTGGCAGAAAGAACAGTCCCAACTTTGAAGGCAGGCTTAAGGAAACACCCTACAGCTTTACTCGATACTAAACCGTCCCAGTTCCTATTTGATTGTAGGATGATCCCTCATGCAACTGCAGGCATCAGTCCAGCAAAGTTGCTAATGGGAGATAACTCCACACCAGGTTAAATATGATCTTCCCAGACCTGCGGGAAAGGGTGAAAGAGCATCAGGAGCACCAATGCTGAACGCAAGACTTCGCTAAGCAAGGGAGACAGTTTACTTCAAGGGACTAAGTTTGGTGTAGGAGCCGTGGGAATGGACCTGCATGGATAAAAGGCATGGCCAACACAAGGTCAGATCCAGTGACACTTAAAGTTCGGGTAGATGCAACAGTCCTGAACAAGCATGTGGACCATATGAAAGCTGCAAGCATGCAAATGGTGTGGGAACAAAACAGGCCAGCACCTTGATAGCCTTTCTAATTGTTCTGGAACCCATGGGTTCTTCTCCCCATCAAGCATTGAAGATATCTTGGAATCTGAGATGCACATGCACATGGACCAGTCTATGTCCTCACATTCAAAGGGGGAGGGATATAGTGATCGTAATGACGTTTGCCAGGTGGACCTCATAGAATATGAGTTCCCTGATTGGAGCTGTTGATCTGGTCCAATCAGGGAGCCCTGGCTGACAGATATAAACAGGTGTCAGAGATTCTGTTGACTCTGAGAGCTGGATCAGTGTCAAGGACTGTCCACATATAAATAAATGCTGACTTGGTGGTGGGATACTTGCCTTGGTGGAAGATAATGTTTTCTTTCTGAAAACTGCAGTTACTACAGAGGAACTTGATGAAGTTACTATAACTAGAGAGAAGGTATTAAGTAACCTAATGTCATTAAAGGCAGATAAGTCCCCAGGGTCTGATGACCTGCAGCCTAGGGTATTAAAGAAGGTGGCAGCAAAGATAGTGGATGCATTGGTTATGATATTTCCCATGGATCCTGGAAAGGTGGATTGCAAACAAGCTAACATGACACCCTTACTCAGAAAAGGAGATGGGCATAAAGTGGTAAACTATAGATCAGTTAGTTTGACCTCTGTGGTGAGGAAGTTGTTGGAGTCAATCATTATGGAGGAAATAACTGAGCAGATAACTGAACACTTGGAAAAACAAAGCTTAATTCACCAGTGTCAGCACACATTCATGAAGGGCAAGTCATGTTTGACAAACTTGCTGGAGTTCTTTGAAGATATAACCAGCAAGGTGGGGATAATGGTGATCCAGTGGATGTGGTATATTTAGACTTCCAGAAGGCATTTGACAAGGTGCCAGATAAAAGACTGAACCAGATGGTTAGATCCCAGGGCATTAAGTGTAAAATATTGGCTTGGATTGAGGATTGGCTGACTGACAGAAAGCAGAGGGTCGGGATAAATGGATCCTTCTCTGGATGGTGAACTGTAACTAGTGGAGTGCCATAAGTTTCAGTTCTCAGACCTCAACTATTTACAATCTGTGTAAATGATCAGCAAGCAGGGACAGAGTGTAACATAGCAAAATTCGTGAGTGATACTAAAATAGGTGGAAAAGGCAGGGTGTGATAAGGAGCTAAAGAGTTTGTTGATAGGCTAGGAGAATGGGCCAGAATCTGGCAGATGGAGTTTAATGTGGATAAATGCCAGATTGTCCATTTTGGCCAAAAAAGGGCAAATTATTATTTAAATGGGAAGCAGATTCAAAGTGCATCAGGGCAGAGAGATCTGGGCATCTTTGTGCATGAATTGTGGAAAGAGGGCATGTAGGTGCAGCATATAATAAGAAAGGGAAATGGAATCCTGGTATTTATTGTACAGGGACTGGATTATAAAAGTAAAGAAGTATTGCTCCAATTATATAAGATGTCGATGAGACCACACCTGGAGTATTGTGTTCGGTTTTGGTCTCCTTACTTGAGGAATGAAATAAATGGCACTGGAGGTAATTCAGACGAGGTTCACCAAATTGATTCCGGGAATAAAAGGGCTGTCATACGAGGAGTGGTTGAATAGCATGAGCTTGTACTCGCTGGAGTTCAGAAGAATGAGGGCAAATCTGATTGAGGTACATAAATCCAAAGGTGGACGTTGAACGGATGCTGCCGCTTGTGGGACAGTCTTGACCAAGAAGTCATAGATATAGAGTGAGAGAATGTAGGTTCAAAACTGAGATGACTGAGATGAGGAGAAACTACTCCTCTCAGAACGTTGCGAACCTGTAGCACTGACTCCCCCAGTGTGCAGTGGAGGCAGAATCAATCAACAGATTCAAGAAGGAAGTAAATATGTTTCTGGTTGTTACGAAGTTGAGTGGAGTAATTGGGAAGTGGAAAACAGGAAGCTAAAATGTGTGGTTTCTTTTAAGAGATTTGTGCTTTGTCTGTACCTAGAAATTTTAAAAAATATGTGTCTGTGAGCAGCTGCTAGAGTTGCCAGTACTGAGAGCCTCAAAAAGTGAAACAAATGTATCAAAAATGCCTCATGGGCAAAACAGCAGTCTTGTTTTGATGTTGTCACAACGAGTTTGAATTCGGCCAATTAATTTAAAACAAAACTCAGCGATTCAAAGCCAATTGAATTTAAATCTGATGGTGTTGTCAACCTGAAACTTATCATATTAATAAAATTTGATTATGTCATTACAGGTATATAAGACGAGGGCATTTGGAAAATCAGAGACAGCCAACTGCCATCTGAAAAAGAGAAACAACTGCTACCTGCCAGAGTTAGCACCATTCAGCTCTCAGAGAAAGCCCATCTAATTAATCAAAGGTACCACGGTATTTTAGCTCAAAGTCTCACTGAAGAAATTATAGAGATAAAACATTCCTGACGGCAGAATAATGGAAGAAAGGTGTTTGTGAAGAGAGTGGAAATGACAGAATATTCCAAAAGACAGTCTGTGTGTACTTGAAGAGATTGAGTTATAATTTATCACTCCTTATTAATTGGGTTTATATTAGTGGGATTTGTCTTTATTTAACAGCATTCCAGTAGAATTTAGACCAGTTAGAAAGTAGTTAGTAGTCTAGGGGGGAGTTTTCAGTTTGTTAGTAATTTTGTTAATTAATTCATTGTTGGGTTAAATAAATAAATTGTTACTTGTAAGTAGAGATTAGGGATTTTCTTTCTTTTAACCACTCTTTTAAAAGATTATGATGGGAAAGGTGAGCTTCTGTGAGTGTTTAGGGAGTAATTATTAGAGGGGAACCCTTACTCCTGTCATAACAGATCGGGGCTTGTATTTTAGTTTAATTAACAGAGGGGTTTGGCCATTCCCTGTCATAACACTGATGAAAAATGGGATAAAGGGCTACGGGGACCAGGCAGGAAAGTGGAGTTAAGACCAGGATAAGATCAGCCATGATGATGAGTGGGCTCAAAGGGCTGAACTTCCTACTCCCACTGCTAATTCTTATGTTTCCATGTCCTGAGACTGAAATTAAACAACAGATGAAGGTGACTAAACACCTGAAGCTGATGATGGCCATACTGGCCACTGTTACCTGTCTTATTTGATACTTGGGAGGAAGAACAATCTATGCCATTTGTTGAATTATACATGTGACATTTCACCTCCAATACCTCTTGGCCTTAGCAATTGATGAAAGAGTCGAGTCAATAGTTATCTAATGAATGATTTCTGCAATTCACTGCGAACATTTTCAACAAAGCAAGTTTTCACCAGATCTTCATTTCTTTTTGAAGTACTAACTCAATTAAAATGTAGACAAATCTTCAAAAAACTTTGATCTTTCAGCATCATGTTTTAGCATATCTACAATGTGCTTTCAGTGGAACATCAGCAACTCTGTCAATTTATGGTGCTGTGTGCGTCACTCATCTCAGTCAGCATTACTCTTGAACAATAACTATAGTCAACTGGGATTGTGTTGCATCAACGCTACATGCTCCATACTGAATTTGAAGGTAACTTTGCTGTCACAACACAACATACCATCCTAGTCGAAAATGTCATTGACAGTCCCTCAAGGTTGACAACGTCCTGCTTCCATTCCAAGGGCAGAGGAGTTCTGCAGTGGCTGAATAGTCCAATCCTGGAGCAGGAAACTGTGCTGCACATGGGATAGGTGCTGTTTGATGAGGTGGGTGTATGGAACACCCTGGATTCTGCGCACTCTTTCCACTGTTTGCGCTTGAATTCCACACAGCAACACTCAGTGCCTTCACAATTGCTTCTCCAGTTTGTGCATTCCACGGCAAGCAACTCTCATGTGTTGGGGATGTTGCATTTATTTGAGGAGGCTTTCAGGGTGTCCTTGTAGCCTTTTCTTTTACTTCCTCATGATTGCTATCATCATGGAGCTCGAGACCCTGTATAGAAGTCTTTGTTGAGCATGCAGACAATGTAACCCACCTGTTGCAGCTGGTCATGCATGACCAGTGCCTTGATACTGAAAATATTGGCTTAGGAGAGGCCGCTCACATTGGTATGCCTATCTTGCCAGTGGATTAAGAGGATTTTTTAAAGGCAGAACTGGTGATGATAACTTTCCAGGGATTTTAGGTGTCTGCTGTACGTGGTCCATGTTTCTGATGCATATACAGCCACTTTGACTTCAGGAAGAAAGGAGGTGGATGCTTCCCTATCTACATCAATGGAGCTGAGGTGGAGAGGGTCAAGTGTGTCAAGTTCCTGGGACTGAAGATAACCAACAAGCTGTCCTGGACTTCCCACGCAGATGTGACAGTCAAGAAGACAGAACAATGCCTAATCTCCCTCCGGTGGCTTAGGAAATTTGGCATGTCCATGGGGACCCTCACCAATTTTGCAGAATAGCCATAGAAAGCATTCTATCCGGGTGCATAATGACCTGTTATGGCAACTGCTCTGCCCAGGACCAGACGAAACTACAGAAGGTTGTGTGCACAGCCCAAGCTATCACGGAAGCCAACCTCCCAACCTCCCATTTACACTGTTGTTGCCATTGGAAGGTTTGCCAACATCATCAAAGATCCCTTCCATCTCGGTAATGCTCTCTTCCAACCTCTTTTGTCAGGCAGAAGATACAGGAGCTTGAACACAAGCACCAATAGGTTCAAGAACAACTTCTTCGCTGCTGTTATTAGACTGCTGAATGGACCACTCTAACTTTAAATAATGTAGATCTTGCTAATGTTGATCTTGCTTTGCGCACTTCCTGTGCAGCTGTAACCTTGTTCATCACCCTATGATCTGTATGTCCTTGCTTGCTAGAATCTGCCTGTACTATTCACAAAACAAAGCTTTTCACTGTAGTTAGGTACATACGACTACAATAAATCAAATCAAAACATGAGCTTAGTGCCAGGTTTGAGGTCGCAAACTTTGAGCATGCTGTTCCTCAGGTATCCGAAGGCTGCACTGGCACGTTGGAGTTGAATTGATTTCATCATAAATGTCTGCTCGCACCAAGACGAGGCTCCTAAGGTGTAGAAATTGATCCTGGGGCTTAATGTGGATTTTGATGGTTAGGAGGCAATGTGTGGCAAGAGCGGGGTGATGGAGAACCTTTGTTTCCCAGATGTTTGGTCTGAGTTCCATTCTGTCTGAACATGTGAGATGCCAGAAAATAGTTGTGACTTTACACAGTCTTTTAACTATACCATGGGAGCAATTAATAATTTGGTACATAACCACTGTATACAATAGAGTTTTATCATATCATTTGATTGCTTTGGGAAGGATCTATGGAATTCTGCAGATTGTTGGAAGTATCAGTCAATTGGTTATGCATTCATTTTAAAATCTATTCCAGAGGACCACACAATCACTGCATTGCAGTGCTGACAGCATGTTGCACTAGAAGGGGTACTGCCCTTTGGAGGACACGTTAAAGGGAGAATGTTCACTTAAATAACACTTTACACGTCCTCCAGTTATCCAAAAGTGCTTCACAAACACCCTATTCATTTTAAAATATAGTCACTTTTATAAAATGGCAGTGATGTTGGTTGAAGGAAGAATGTTGGTCAGAACACTTCCTCTGTTGTGTATGCTGCCATTGGATCTTTTATATCCATCTATACAAGCAATGAGAGTCCCTGCTTATTGTTTAATGCAGAACACATCACATCTGTAAATACAAGATTCTTTCAGTATTTCATCAACATGTGACCTGAGACTGTTCAAAGTTCTGGAGTGACATGTGAACATAAGCTTTATGACTTAGCACATGAATAACCATCACTGGGCCAAAATTTAAAAGCTGTTGTCAGTTAACATGCCATCTGTTCCACTGGGCTCTAAAGATATTAAGACGTAATTCAAAAAAGTAACAAGAAATGTCGCTACTGCCCTGGCCAGCATTCTTCTCGCGATCAACGTCATCTAAGACCGTTTCCTCTGGATGTATCTTACAGATGTTTACAGATGAGTGCAAAATGAGCATTAGTGCACTTCGAAGCTATTTGTTGTATGCAAAAGACCTTGAGACATTTGTGAGTTATGACTAGGTGCTATAAAAATGTATGTTCTTCAATCATAAAATGGTGTGGTAGCACTAATTTTCCCCAGGAGTCCTCATGTGTTTATGTTGGATTATCTCTCCATCTGTTGGTCAATATTAAGTACTACAGCATTAGACATATATTTAAGTACAATTTTCAGTCACAATTTTGATGTACTAACATGGTGTATCTTTAAAACAAAATCATTCAGGGGATGTGGAAATAGCTGGCTAAGCCAGCATTTATTGCCCATCCCTACTTGCCCATTATAAGGAAGTGGTGAGCTGCCTTTTTAAACAGTTGCCGTTCATACCAACCATATATCCTAGATAAATCTAGTCCCATTTGCCAGATTTGGCCCTTATCCCTCTAAACCCCTCCTATTCGAACAACATTTAACGGGCATCTGGATGGGTATATGAAGAGGAAAGATTTAGAGGGATATGGGCCAAATGCTGGCAAATGGGACTAGATTTATCTAGGATATCTGGCTAGCATGGACCAGCTGGACCAAAGGGTCTGTTTCTGTGCTGTACATCTCTATTACTCAAAATGCATCAATGATGGTTTGGGGCTTGGCCTCTGAGCGTGCATCCTGCAGTTTGAAGGTAGAAGTTAGGGTGGTCATGGTTCAGTTACCTCCCTAGTGGCATTGTGTGTCTACCTACACCAAACAGACTGCAACGATTTAAAAAGGCAGCTCACCACTTCCTTATAATGGGCAAGTAGGAATGGGCAATAAATGCCAGCAATGTCCACATCCCCTGAATGATTTTTTTTTAAAGATGCACCACGTTAGTACATCAGAATTGTGACTGAAAATTGTACTTAAATATATGTCTAATGCTGTAGTATTTAATACTGACCAACAGATGGAGAAATAATACAACATAAGCACATGAGGACTCCTGAGGAAAATTAGTGCTACCACACCATTTTATGATTAAAGAACATACATTTTTATTGCACCTAGTCATAACTCACAAATGTCTCAAGGTCTTTTGCATACAACAAATAGCTTCAAAGTGCACTAATGCTCATTTCGCACTCAGTGGAATCTTATAAACATTTATAAGATACATCCAGAGGAAACGGTCTTCGATGATGTTGATTGCAAGAGAAATGTTGGCCAGGGCAGTGGTGACATTTCTTGTTACTTTTTTGAATTATGTCTTAATATCTTTAGAGTTCACTGGAACTGATGGGATATTAACAGGCAACAGCTTGTAAATTTTGGCCCAGTGATAAAGCTAAGTCATAAAGCTTGGGTTCACATGTCAGTCCAGAACTTTGAACAATCTCAGGTCACATGTTGATGAAATACTGAAAGAATTTTGTATTTACAGATGTGGTGTGTTCTGCATTAAACAATAAGCAGGGACTCTCATTGCTTGTATAGATGGATATAAAAGATCCAATGGCAGCATACACAACAGAGGAAGTGTTCTGACCAACATTCTTCCTTCAACCAACATCACTGCCATTTTATAAAAGTGACTATATTTTAAAATGAATAAGGTATTACTGAAGCACCTTTGGATAACCGGAGGATATGTAAGGTGCTATTTAAGTGAACATTCTGCCTTCTGTATATTCTCTGAAGGGCAGTACCCCTTCTAGTGCAACATGCTGTCAGCACTGCAATGCAGTGATTGTGTGGTCAACCCTGGAATAGATTTTAAAATGAATGCACAACCAATTGACTTGCTACTTCCAACGATCTCCAGAATTCCGTACATCCTTTCCAAAGCAATCAAATGATATTGCAAAAATCTTTTGTTGACAGTGTTTTTGTACCAAATTATTAATTGTTCCCACAGTTTAATTAAAAGAATGTGTAAGGTCACAACTATTTTCTGGCATCTTACATGTTCAGTACAATTTATATGTTCACTGGTGTAAACTTTCAGAACATTGGTCACTTTTACAGCATTTTTGAAAAAATGTCATATTTATATTTTTTTCCCTCATTTTTACTTATCCATAGTCATATTTTGGCTGTGATGTACGGTATTATAGATTAAGCCAGATGTTACCTGGGTTCCCAGTGAAAATGTGGGTTAGTTTTTCAACAATCTTTATCTGTAGGATTGAATCCAGTACAGGATAAACAAAAAGGAGTATCTATATCAACTGGTTGTAAATATTCAGTAGTAAATTAGTAAGGACATCTAAAATATTTTCATATTGATCATGAACAGCCAAAGCATAGAAATTTGACAGTTTGGTGAATTGGCAAATGTAAGCTGACATGCGGTTTTGACAGGTCATTGAGTCTGATTCTCTCTTTGCAGATGCTGTCTCACCTGCTGAATATTTCCAGCATTTTCTGCTTTTATGTAAGATAATATAGAAATAGAATAATTTTGTTGGTGCAGTCATGGGTGCTGTTCTAAACTTGGCCCGAAGAAATAGTGTTGCGAGAAGTCTACTCTGAAATCAGTGGTGCTATTTGCTACTAATCTGTGATGTCTTGATGCTGACATCCGTCTGCCTGCGAAGTGAAAACGTTTTATTTCTCAATGTAAATATTATTCACCTTGATGGGCACAATTACTATGATTGAGAGATAATGTTGAGGAGCAGACACCACCATGCTTGACAGATTCAGTATTAAGAGGACATAGCACTGTGATTGACAGTGTGGACATACAGGGGCAGGTATTTCCATGTTTGACAGATTGAAGATGATAGGCAAGACAGTGTCTTGGTTGACAGATGGCTGTGAATATGTTTGTAGGGAGTCAAGAAAGGTAGTACTTTGATTGACAGAATGGACATGATGAAATGCAATAGCATCATGTTTGACCGCTGCCATCACCATGACTGATGTCATAGATATAGTGGACTATACATCACTGTGATCAACATTGTAAAAGGTTGTATTGTATTGCCAAGTCTCCAAGTTTACCTATCCCTTCAATCGCCATGTAAAATCGGGAAAATATAACAGAAGTAGTTACAGTTAAGAAGAATTCATGCCCTATCAGTTAATGGCACAGGCCTCTCAAGGTGTAAATGTAACGTATTGCTTGCGTATTGTCTTCTTCATTTCACATGCCTGCACAGCTTGTGCTGACAGCACAGTAAAAGACAATTTCACTTCTAGATGAAACAAGTTAATTCTCTATGGACTGAATACCCCTGTTGACTTTCAGACTTTGCGTGCAGCTTTTATCTTATAACCTCTACATTCATTGATATGAATGCTAAGAACTGCAAACTGATTGGAGGAAACATGTAGAATGATTAAGCAGTCTGGAGTCAAAGGAAAGACACAGGGGTCAAATTTTAACTCTGACAAGGTTTAGACAAGCAGGGAGTGGTGCAATTGCAAAATGTTCAACTGGTCTTGATCCAGGACTCCTGGCCTATTATAAGTTTATGGAGTTCATTCATAGTTATTCAGATTGTGAAGAGGGGCCATGGCAGGGAAATATTGGGTGACCATTTTAAGACAATGTTATAGAATGGAAGTGGAAGAGCACAATATTAAGAGGCTGCTGCCAGGACTGCCATCAAATTAAGAATAATCAAAATACTGCAGATACTAGAAATCTGAAATAAGATCAAAAAAGAAGCTAGGAAAAACTAAGCAGGTCTAGCAGCATCAATGGAAAGGAACAGAGTTCGTGTTTCAGGATGAACATTCAGTCAGAACATGACTCAATTAAGGACAGCAGGCAGCCTAGTCAGAAGGCTGGTGAATTAAGGATAACAAGGTGTAGAGCTGGATGAACACAGCAGGCCAAGCAGCATCATAGGCGCAGGAAGGCTGACGTTTCGGGCCTAGACCCTTTTTCAGAAATGGGGGAGGGGAAGTGGATTCTGAAATAAATAGGGAGAGAGGGGGAGGTGGATAGAAGATGGATAAAGGACAAGATAGGTGGAGAGGAGACAGACAGGTCAAAGAGGTGGGGTTGGAGCTAGTAAAGGTGAGTGTAGGTGGGGAGTGAGGGAGGGGATGGGTCAGTCCAGGGAGGATGGACAGGTCAAGGGGCGGGATGAGGCTAGTAGGTAGGAGATGGGGGTGGGGCTTGAGGTGGGAGGAGGGGATAGGTGGGAGGAAGGACAGATTAGGGAGGTGAGGCCCAGCTGGGCTGGTTTTGGGATGCGGTAGGGTGAGGGGAGACTTTGAAGCTTGTGAAATCCACATTGATACCATTGGGCTGCAGGGTTCCCAAGCGGAATATGAGTTGATGTTCCTGCAACCTTCGGGTGGCATCGTTGTGGCACTGCAGGAGGCCCAGGATGGACATGTCGTCTGAGGAATGGAAGGGGGAGTTCAAATGGTTCACGACTGGGAGGTGCAGTTGTTTATTGCGAACCGTGCGTAGGTGTTCTGCAAGGCGGTCCCCGAGCCTCCGCTTGGTTTCCCCGATGTAGAGGCAGCCACACCGGGTACAGCGGATGCAGTATACCACAGTGGCAGATGTGCAGGTGAACATCTGCTTGATGTGGAAAGTCTTCTTGGGGCCTGGGATGGTGGTGAGGGGGGAGGTGTAGGGGCAGGTGTAGCACTTCCTGCGGTTGCAGGGAAAAGTGCCGGGTGTGGTGGGGCTGGAGGGGAGTGTGGAGCGGACGAGGGAGTCACAGAGAGCGTGGTCCCTCCAGAAAGCAGATAAGGGTGGGGAGGGAAAAATGTCTTTGGTGGTGGGGTCGGATTGCAGATGGCAGACGTGTCAGAGGATGATGCGTTGGATGATGCGGTGTATTCCACCCACCTTCCTGCAAAAATGCCATCCCCTATTCCCAATTCCTGCGCCTCCGCCGCATCTGCTCCCAGGATGAGGCATTCCACTCCTGAACATCTCAAATGTCCTCGTTTTTCAAGGACCGCAACTTCCCCGACTCAGTGGTCAAGAACACCCTTGACCATGTCTCCCGCATTTCCCGCAACTCATCCCTCACACCCCCTCCCCGCAGTAACACCCAAAACAGAATCCCCCTCGTCCTCACGTACCACCCCACCAACCTCCGCATGCAATGCATCATCCTCTGACACTTCCGCCATCTGCAATCCGACCCCACTACCAAAGACATCTTTCCCTCCCCACCCTTATCTGCTTTCCGGAGGGACCACACTCTCCATGACTCCCTTGTCCGCTCCACACTCCCCTCCAGCCCCACCACACCCGGCATTTTTCCCTGCAACCGCAGGAAGTGCTACACCTGCCCCTACACCTCCCCCCTCACCCCCATCCCAGGCCCCAAGAAGACCTTCCACATCAAGCAGATGTTCACCTGCACATCTGCTAATGTGGTATACTGTATCCGCTGTTCCAGATGTGGCCTCCTCTACATCGTGGAAACCAAGCGGAGGCTTGGGGACCGCTTTGTGGAACACCTACGCTCGGTTCGCAACAAACAACTGCATCTCCCAGTCGCGAACCATTTCAACACCCCCTGCCACTCCTTAGACAACATCTCTATCCTGGGCCTCCTGCAGTGCCACAACGATGCCACCTGAAGGTTGCAGGAACGCACCTCATACTTCGCTTGGGAACCCTGCAGCCTAATGGTATCAATGTGAATTTCACAAGCTTCAAAATCTCCCCTCACCCGACCGCATCCCAAAACCAGCCCAGCTTGTCCCCACCTCCCTAACCTGTCCTTCCTCCCACCTATCCCCTCCTCCCACCTCAAGCCCCACCCCCATCTCCTACCTACTCGCCTCATCCTGCCCCTTGACCTGTCCGTCCTCCCTGGACTGACCTATCTCCTCCCCATCTACACTCACCTTTACGGGCTCCATCGCCGCCTCTTCGACCTGTTTGTTTCCTCTCCACCTATCTTCTCCTTTATCCATCTTCTATCCGCCTCCCACACTCTCCCTATTTATTTCAGAATCCCCTTCCCCTCCCCCATTTCTGAAGAAGGGCCTAGGCCCAAAACGTCAGCTTTCCTGCCCCTCTGATGCTGCTTGGCCTGCTGTGTTCATCCAGCTCTACACCTTGTTATCTCAGATTCTCTAGCATCTGCAGTTCCTACTATCTCTGGTGAATCAAGGCCCTGGTTTCTACCAGGAGAACAAAATAAGCCCCATAAATTGTGAGATTTACTTTCGTACTGTGAATGAGTGGTTTTGGCAGTGAGGCTTACCACTTCCACTACCCCCACACAGGACCATGTTTCAGTAATTGCGACGCATCAGTATTGCATGCTATGAGTTTTTGTTTGTTACAATTATTGGATGAGGGCACATTCCTGAATTCCTGATTTCTGCTTATTGTTAATGGGATTGCCTGCCAGGAAGACAATTTGTTAAAACTTCCCCATCAAGAAACCAGAAAAAATCATCATTAAACTTCTTTAGTTTCTAATATTAAATAGAAGTTGCTGGAAAAGCTCAGCAGGTCTGGCAGCATCTGTGAAGAAAAATCAGGGTTAACATTTCAGATCCGGTGACCCATCCTTAGAACTCGTTTAGTTTCTAACAACATGTGAGCTAAAAGTTTAAAACCTAATTTCTTCAAAAAAATTATTTAAAACTTAGTACATCAATTCATATTATGTTTGTATGACATTCCACCACCTGCTGTTTTAATGGTGATGTTAACAATGCTACATCAACCTTTAGAAATCACTGGTCTGACTGTCTCAGACACATTAACTTTACCTCTGAATCATTATGGACGTCCTGCTAATCACCTCTTAAGAAGGGTTAGAAGAAGATAATCTTCTGTTGGTGAAATCAGATGTAATAAAAGTGAAGCAATTGCTCATCAATCCTCAAAATAACATCCTGTATTCACCGTGTAAAGAATTTTAGATTCTGATCTATGGGTTATATAAGTAAAACATTAGCTGCAACTTTATCAGTGTAATCATAAAACATGTTCTATCAATAATCTTATACTTACAGAGAACTTTGACCTTGGGGGTGGGCATTCATATACGTTTGGTGGAACGTGTCATGCTTCACATCAGCACATGCCAAACTTTTGACTCCATGGAATTTGTTTTTAAGAAATGAAAGGCTGGAAAAGTCTATTAAGTCTGCCCTAATGACTAAAGTATCATTACTGGACAGTTCCTACGCTCCTATATCTTACTGTGGCTGTGTATCTAAAATCTTTGTTTCAGACCTAAAGCTAGCCAGTTGGATTTGCTCACCTTTGCTGTTGATGAATAATGGTCTGATGCTTCAAATTTAAATACTTGTACATAAAGAAGAAAGCAGGGAAGGAATATGGCATGGGTTAAGGCCTTTCATCATACCTTAATTGTTTGCACTGGTTTCCATTCCTCTTATGTCGGTTTTTCCATTTCAACATATGTAAACAACATGCCCAGTAAATTTTGATGTAAGTCGCCATCAGGAAGATGAGTGTCAATTTTAGTGTCGTTCGCAGGTTGTGTATTGTTAGGAAATTGTATGCCAAGTTGATTTAAGTATATTTCATATCTATAATATTTTCAACCACAATTCATTCCCCTCGGACATCTTATACTGCTTTGCATGTATTTGAAGAACAGTCACTGCTGTTATGTAGGCAAAGTGGACAATCGATTTACATCAGGGGTCCGCATACAGGATATAAATACAGTGACCAGTTAATATCTGTTTCAGTGCTGTTGGTTGAGGGATAAGTGTTGACCAAATAGTTCCATGAAAACCTTTTCAAACATGTGGGTGTGCCATTTATTTAATATCTCACCCAATGAATGTATAACTGAATGGAATTTAATGCCCTCCCTTGTGGTGCATTTGCTGACAGAGGCATTTAATCAGGCAGGTGGGAACTTCCATCCTCCACCCGAGTTGAGTTCATGGCAGAAAGGGTTGTGAATGGCCTTCTGAGACAACCTTCAGTGGATACCATTAACAATTAATGTCCATTTAAGGGCCTTATCCTACACCACTGGTATTATCCAGAGGCAGACCATGTGGGAAGCCTGAAAAACAAACCCAGTCATAGAATCCCTATAGTGTGGAAGCAGGCCATTCAGCCCATACTGACCCTTTGAAGAGCATCCCACCCAGATCCACCCCCTACTGTATCCCTGCAACTCTTACATTTCCCATGGCTAATCCACCTAACCTACACATCCCTGGACACTACAGGGCAATTTAGCATGGCCAATCCACCTAACCAGCACATCTTTGGACTGTGGGAGGAAACCAGAGCATCCAGAGGAAACCCATGCAGACACAGGGAGAATGTGCAAACTCCAAAAAGACAGTCATCCAAGTGTGGAATTGAACCTGGGTCCCTGGTGCTGTGAGGCAGCAGTGTTAACCACTGAGCCACCATGCCACCCAGTCAGGGTTGATTGAGGATTTTCAGAAAATTCCATTGTTCAAAGGCACAGAATGCCTAATGGAGGGACATGGAATTAAGAATGGTGGTCCTTGCTGCAGACTTCCCTCTGCCATGGTCCCCTGATATCATGATTTACCTGTGACCCAGGTCCATGGTGATGCTTGAGGCCTTGGGGCCTTGAGTGGGTGCATCACTGACAGTAGTCACTGTCTCCCCAGTGATGCTGTCAAGCTATGAGGACTTTCTATTATCAGCTATGGCGAAGTGAGGATTCTGTCCCTGGATCCATGATCATGGCAAGGCCCACTCCTACGCAGTTAATTTCTTGTTTGAACTTAAAGCTCTGAGCTTTCCCATAAAAAGCCAATGTGTGGCTTTAGATCGTTCTCCAGCCGCCAAATAAGTACGCCATTACCTATATTAACTTCCACCTGGCCTTCCAACAGGGAAGCATCCCAATGAATTATCAGCCAATATTATGCACTTATATGTCAATATGAGGTTTGAACCCACATCCCAAGTGAGAAGGACAAGTTCTGCCACTGAGCAAGGCTGACAAACGCCAGGTTGTCGATACGAAAATAAAACAAAGAACTGTGGATGCTGGTGATCTGAAACAAAAACAGAAATTGCTGGTGAAACTTATCAAATATGGCAGCATCTGTGGGAAGAAATCAGAGTTAACATTTCAAGTCTGGTGACTTTTTATCAGAACACAGATCCTGCCATCTGCCAAGTTTTACCGGCAACTCAGTTTTTGTTTTAGGTTGTCAAAACTGTTGCAGAGCGAATGTAGAACCAGAGTTTTTTATGACTTATTTTGAAAGTAGAAGTTAAAACAAAACTATAGCAAAAAGAAACAATGGAAATACCTTCTACATGTGAGTCTGGTCTAGTCTGTGCTGCCAGTGGACAAATTGTACTATTTTATCAATATGTGTTTTGCACTCTTGCGTGTGCATCAGGAGTAATGGAGTTTTTACTATTTCTGTTGAATCTGCTGTGGGATAACGACAGTATAATCAGACCAGTAGAGTCATAGAGGAATACAGGTCAGAAACAGACCCTTTGGTCCTACTCATTCATGCTGACAGATATCCTAAACTGAACTAATCCCTTTTTTATTTCTATTTTTTTGTGTGTGATGTGGGAGTTGCTGCTTGGGCCAGCATTTATTGCCAATCCCTAGTTGCACTTGAGAAGGTGGTAGTGAGCTGCTTTCTTGAATTGCTGCAGTCCACCTGCTGTGGTTTGACCCACAATGCCATCAGGAGGAGAATTCCAGGATTTTGACCCAGCAACAGTGAAGGATTGGCGATATGTTTTCAACTCAGGATGGTGGTGTTCCCATTTATCTGCTGCCCTTGCACTTCTAGTTGGAAGTAGTCAGGAGTTTGGAAGGTGCTGTCTGAGGATCTTTGGTGAATTTCTGCAGTGCATCTTGTAGATAGTACGCACATCTGCTACTGAATGTGAATGGTGGAGGCAGTGGATGTGGTGCCAATCAAGCAGGCTACTTTGTGCTGGATGATGTTAAACTTCTTGAGTGTTGTTGGAGCTGCATATATCCAGGCAAGTGGGGAGTATTCCATCTTCTTCCAATATCCATCCAACCCTTAAGGAACTGCCCCACTTCTTCGAACACAGATCAAGCATCCAGTGAACACCCTCCTTGGGTCAGCTGCCCGACAGTTAAAATCTATCCTAATGACTAAGAAACATCCTAACACTGTCTATCTTTAATACTTATGTTGTAGCAAATTTCTATTACTTGGTTTGCTAATCTTGTCATGGTATATAAGTGCCCGTTTGTGCTTTCTTGGCATGCATATCAAAAGATATTTTTTGTTGCTTTCTGTTTCTTGGGACATTAGAGTAAAAGAAATATTCCATTCCTGTCAGTCTGTAAAATTAACAGACTGTTTAATGCATAACTTGGTTCCAGATATGTCATTCATAGTGCATGAAGTTTTTGTTAAAAATGCATCAGGAATGTGTAGAAGAGCTTGATTGGACACATGCAGCTTTTCATGTCTATTATTACTCGTTGATCTTCCCTAATATTGCTCCTATGCACATTAGAACATTATGACTGTGTAAAATTGTGTATGATGTTCGTCTTCTAATATTTCAACCATTTTAGCCTCAGTTGTCAGCCTCTCCCACACGTCTTAATCCGAGCCTTTTGCACCCCCAGCCCTTTTGGTTGTCAATGTGTTTCCTCCATGATGGTCATAGCCTCCCCAATCAATCTCCATCCAATTGCAAAAACTCCAAGCTTCAGCCATGTGGTGCTGCTACTTCCTCCAGCCTCTCAGCCAAGTTATCCATTTGTCTGATCACAGGATGGTAATTATTTTAAAAAGATGAGGTCCTGCCTCATTATGTGTCAGTCACAGCTTAGTTGGTCACAATTGGTCACAACTCTTTCTTCTGGTTTCAAGGATTCTGGTTTCAAGTTCCACTCCAGGAGATAGAAATGAAAGTTGACATTCCAATGTAGAACAGTGGGTGTGCTGCAACGTTGGAGGTGTTGCCCTTCATTGCAAAATGGAAATGATGTGTGGGATGAAATTTGAATTTCACTCGTAAATTAAAGTAGGGAATCCAAACATGCCAAGAGCAAATATTTATTTTGCAAACTTGGCATTCCTAAACTATAAAAATGTCAGACAGAAATGGCACAGTGCCTGGAATGTGGAGGAAGATTGAATTTTCACCAGGAAAAAAAATTAATATGTGACCACTCTCACACCCATTCCCATACCTATAGGAAAATTTGGCCCTATGTCTGGCCTCCTGGGAGAATGTAACAGATCTCAAAGAACTATTTCAAACCAAAGCAGGGAATTTTACCCAGGTATCTTAGCAAATTTTTATCCTAAGTTAATATCGCAAACATAGAATATCTGATCATCACGTTATGTTTTGTGGGAATTAGATGTCAACAAAGTGACTGCTTCATGTCCTACTTTATAATAATGACCATGTTTCAAAAGTATTTCATCTGTTGTAGGCCCTTTGTGCATCCAGTGGAACGGCAATATATAAATGCTTTTCTTTCTTCTTTTGGCATTAAGTTCGGTGAGATTTCTTCACTCCCACCCTTACCAAGACCCCTACCCTACTCTTCCCTCATTCCCTTAAGTATGGAGCCCAATGCATCTTTCTTATGAGTGCCGGAATTTTTAGAACTTATCAGTCTTATTCTTAATTATAAAATTTATGTCCATAATAAAGGAACCTACATTTGTAACGTCCATTGACATCCTCAGGATGTCCTAAAGCTGTTTAAAGAGTCGTCACTGTTGCTGTATAAGGAAAGACAATAGCCAAAATGTTCACCTAAGGATTGATAAATTGCAGTGGTGTGAATATCAAGTTAACAAGGTGCAGGGCTGGATGAACACAGCAGGCCAAGCAGCATCATAGGAGCAGAGAGGCTGACGTTTCAGGCCTAGACCCTTCTCCAGCATCTGCAGTTCCTACTA
>NC_063347.1:14807033-14822197 GCF_021869965.1 Rhincodon typus
TAGTAGGAACTGCAGATGCTGGAGAAGGGTCTAGGCCTGAAACGTCAGCCTCTCTGCTCCTATGATGCTGCTTGGCCTGCTGTGTTCATCCAGCCCTGCACCTTGTTGTCTCGGATTCTCCAGCATCTGCAGTTCCTACTATCTCTGAATATCAAGTTAATCTGTTTTTGATTCATTAATTGGGGGAAGAATGTTAGCCAGGATTTTGTATTGTTATAATCCCAGCTGATGTTACTATTAGACAAGTCAGATCTCAGAATAAAATCTGGCTTGAAAGTTTTTATTTTTACATTTAACATGACAGTCTTTCAATAAAACTTAAACACATGGCTGCAGAAATGGCTTTAACAGTGGAACAGAAGTTTATTATACAAAAGGAATAAAAATAAAATAAACGAAATCAACCTATCAAAATAGTTTGAAAGAGTTCAAAATGCACAGCAATACAAAATCACACCTAATGCCCAACATCATCACTCCATAGTTAATCAAATTTCAGAGAAATATACCTTCCGTCTCAAAACTTTAGGTTTGACTTAACTGCTTATTCTCAGTTCTAGTCCTAAGAGTTTTGAAGCCTTTCCCTTGAATATTCACATAACTAAGATCTTTGACTTTCTCAGCTTTCATTATCCAACACAGATTTCTAATCAAACACTCATGGTCTAGACATTTCACAAACTACAATCTTTCATTGAGGTAGCTTCTTTTCTTAACCACTCTGTACATTCTCCTTTGAATGGGAAAGATTATACTTGCCTCTGATTTCAGTTAGATCTCCTTCAAACTGCCCAAAAGCTTTTCAATTTCTGTTTTTTTTTCAAGCTAAAATCAATCCTTCATTATTCTATACCCAAAAACTAAAGCCTCTCAATGTTCATTTTTCTCTCATACCGCAAACCCCACAATATAAACACATAGAACATAGAACATAGAACATTACAACGCAGTACAGGCCCTTCGGCCCTCGATGTTGCGCGGACCTGAAAAACCAATCTGAAGCCCATCTAACCTAAACTATTCCATTATCATCCATATGTTTATCCAATGACCATTTAAATGCCCTTAAAGTTGGCGAGTCTACTATTTTTGCAGGCAGGGCATTCCACGCCCTTACTACTCTCTGAGTAAAGAACCTAACTCTGACATCTGTCCTATATCTATCACCCCTCAATTTAAAGCTATGTCCCCTCGTGCTAGCCATTGCCATCCGAGGAAAAAGGCTCCCACTGTCCACCCTATCTAATCCTCTGATCATCTTGTATGTCTCTATCAAATCACCTCTTAACCTTCTTCTCTCTAACGAAAACAGCCTCAAGACACTCAGCCTTTCCTCATAAGACCTTCCCTCCATACCAGGCAACATCCTGGTAAATCTCCTCTGCACCCTTTCCAATGCTTCCACATCCTTCCTATAATGCAGTGACCAGAACTGTACGCAATACTCCAAGTGCGGCCGCAGCAGAGTTTTGTACAGCTGCAACATGACCTCATGGCTCCGAAACTCAATCCCTCTACCAATAAAACCTAACATACTGTACGCCTTCTTAACAACGCTATCAACCTGGGTGGCAACTTTCAATGATCTATGCACATCTATTCATCAACATTCCAGGAGGCACATATGGGTTTAAAGTCATGGTTCTAGAATGACTGACATAGTTAATTTTGAAACCCTTTCACAAAAATAAGCAAACAAAATGTTCAACTATTTGAAATCCAAACTCTTATGAAGAAAGCTATTAATGTAAATAAATTACCTTCAGCACAATATGTCAACATGAAAAGTGAGATCAGGATTTGTGTTTAGATACCTTCCAAAGATGGTGCCTCTCCAAGAACATGACAGTCCTTAGCAGTGGATTGGAGTGTTCGCCCAGATGCTAATGTCCTGGAGTGAGCATGTGAACATACAAACAAGGAACAAGAGTAAGCCGCTTGGCCCTTTGAGCCTGCTCAGTCATTCAATAAGATTATCAGTGATCTGTTTTTAACTGCAACACTGCATTCCTGCATAGCCCTGACAATCTTAACCCCCTTGGTTATCAAGAATCTATCTACCTCTGCTTAAAAATATTTAAAGATTCTGCATCCACTGCCTTCTGAGAAAGAGAATATCAAAGATTCACAACCCTCTGAGAAAAATCATTGCCTCATCTCCGTCTTAAATGGTTGACCCCTTATTTTTAAATTGTGACTCCATAGTTCTAGATTCTCCCACAAGACAAAATACCCATTCCATACACACCTGATCAAGTCCCCTCAGGATGCTATACGTTTCAATTAAGTTGCCTCTCACTCTTCTAAACTCCAGAAGATGCAGGCACAGCCTGCCTAGCCTGTCCCATAAGGCAATACACGCACTGCAGGTATTAGTACTGTAAACCTTCTCTGAACTACTTCCAGTGCATTAACATCCTTTCATAAGTAGAATGACCAGTACTGTACACACTACTCCAGATGTGGTCTCACCAATGCCCTGTATGACTGAATCCAATATGGAATACTGGAGATACTTCTTTACCCAAAGAATGGTACTGGCATTCAGTGGAGCTTGAAACAATGCTGTACTCAGAGGAAGGGATGCTAACTTGAAGGGACATTGACTTCAGAATTGAGAAAATACTCTAACCATTTATTTTCAATAAAGATCCTCTCTATTTCACTCCCAATCACACTGCTTAGATTCCATTAGCTCTGTTAAGCAATGAGGTGGCACAATGGCAATTGTAATTCTGGTTGAATGCCCCTCCTCCCCCAATTATACTATTATGCTTCAGACCAGTGTATCTTGTGCATTAAATATTGGTTAATGCAAGAGTGACAAAGAACCAGAAGACTGTAATTCCAGCAATTAATTCAGATTGTATTATAAATGAGGAGAACAGAGCTCAGGCATTTTTTTGAATGCCAGTATAGTCAAATGAGTACATTGCCATTCACAATATAAAATATTGAAACACTATAACAGATTTTAAACTATTCAATAAAACAACCTATAAACTACACTATTAGTATACAGAGGTGTTGAACCATATATACGCAAATATACAATACAATATAGAATAAATCTTACTCTATATTCAGATAGTACATAGAACCATATACGGTTTACATAACAGATAAGGGTGTTTGACCTAACTGGACCATGCCACCATTTATACTCTACACTAGCCTTCTCAAGCCTCATCATTAAGCGCATCAACAAACTTATTTATTTATTTCTCCCTCAGAGTAATGTACTTTCCTATCTTCCCTATTAAATACATAGAGTAATAGAGTCATGCAGCACGGGAACAAATTCTTTAGTCCAACCAGTCCATGCCGAACATAATCCCAAACTAAACTAGTCCCACCTGCCCGCTCCTGACCCATATCCCTCCAAATCTTCGTGCCATTCACCTCAACTACTCCTTGCAAGTTCAACATTCTCACGATTCTTAGCGTAAAATGTCTCTCCAAAATTCCATGTTTTATCTACAATTTTATATACCAATATGTATGATTTTGTGTATTTTGTATAAAAAATTAGTATGTTAACGATATTATAGTATTGAATATAATTTAAATACAAGGAAAGAGAACACTGGAACAGGATGTCAAAATAGATATTGGAAGAAATGAAAGCTACGTAGCAGAAAGAAAAGGCAATCATTAAAATAAACCACAGCTTTTATTAATGAAAGAGAATAATGGGAGAGCTTTACACTTATTTATAATGAATTTCATTTTTGTGAGACTGACAAATTGCCCTAATTAGATAATCCAAGTCAGGGACAGTCATGTTAGTTTATGGAACAAAGATATTTGCCGGCTATTTAATTGTTAGATTGAAACTGTATTATTCATACTTTCTTAGCATACCAGACTTTGGTAAAAAGCATCCAAGAGCATTAAATAATTATTAGGAATTCTTCTGGTAACAATGTTGGTACTCCAGGATTGAAAGTCAGCTAAAACAATACCAACCTTTCAAAAGATGAGGTACATAAACCTTGGGACGATAAGCCAACTTATTGAATATTGTCCCCAGAAAATTGTTTATGTATACAAAAAAAACATGTATACCTCACAATAGTGAAGATAATAGGTTTAACAAGCATGTTGTAATAACCCCAATACTCTTCTGCCAAATGCTTCATTTTAGCCAGCCAATGTTCTGTCCATGCCAATTTGTTGCCCTCTACACCATGACCTTTTATTTTCTGCAGTGATTTTTGATGTGACACCTTTTTCAAGTATCTTCTGCAAATCTAGGAATAATACATCTACCAGTTATCCTTTATCCACAGCAAGTGTCACATCTTCAACGAACTCCAATAAATTGGTTGAACATGGTTTCCTCTTCAAAACCATGTTAACTCTGCCTGATTACCTTGGATTTTTCTAAGTGACCTTCTATAATGTCTTCCATAATATCTTCCAACATCTCTATTACAGATCTCTATTAAGCTAACTGGCCAGTAGTTTCCTGTCTACTTCCTTTTTCAAACAAAAATGTAACAATCTGTTTGTTGTGATCTTAAATACAGTACCTGAAAGGGTTGTGGAAGTAAATTCAGTAGTAACTGTCAAGGCAGAATTGAATGTATGCTTGAAAAAGAAAAAAAATGCAAGGTTATATGAAAAGGATACAGTAGTGAGAGTGATTGCAAAAAAGAGCTTACACAATCATGAAGAAGTAAATAGCTTTTTTTCTGTGCTTCCACAGTTATAAGATTATACTACAGAATAAAATAGTTTATAACTATAGACTAAAATCATAATTTTCATTTCTACAGGATACTACAGATATGAGCTTATAAGATTCAACATAATATTGTAAATTAGATTAATTGACTAAATAACAAGAAATTTACAGCCGCAATCAATTGTAATAGTGCTAATTGGACAGCTCTGCCTAATGGAGTGCTTATTGTTTAGAATATTTAGTAGTGGCTCTGAAAGAGATAAATAGAATTAATGATCATGCTGTTAACACAAAGTTTTGTTAGAAGGTAAAATGTTTTGTGAAGATTTATATATCGCTCGGAGAAATCCACAGATAGTTGACAAACAGGTGGATGAATTGCAAATCTTATCTGTTGCCGGCAAATAAAAATTTAAATATGCATTATCCTGATGTTAACTCAGCATGGGGCCAACAGGGTGAAAATCAAGTTTTCACCAACACCTCTTCAGTCAGGTAAATAGATTGGTGTGGGTAGACAAGAGCAAGTCCTTTGATTTCCTTGTAGAGTCTAAGGGAAAACATCTTGAATCTCAATGAAGTCCTTGTTTGTATATTAGTTTGCTGCATAGTGTTGGGACTTTTCTTGTGTGTGCAAACTCATTCTCATGCTGTATGGTGTTGGGGTGGGAGGGTTGAAAATCAGGAGTATTCATCTGCTAACTTACAGGAAGAAAATTATATGGGATCACTATTTGATTCAAGTCCTAAAAATGTTGTCACATTGAATGTCAACAATTGCGAAGTTAAACAGTTTTCTTGCCCAAATAAATTCATTTGGTCGTTGCTATGCATTGGCAAAGTTTCAGATGTGGCAGTGTGTTTTCCCTTCACAGCTACAAATGACAAAACTGTAAACTTTTTTTGAATGTTTTCATTGCTTTGCTAGAAATATTCCTGTTATATGTATGATTTCATTGCAATTTAGCAACCAGACAAAATTTTCTACTCATTAGCTTATTGAGCTGATTTTAAACTTATGATAAAGACTTTTGCTGTTTTTGATGAATGAGGTATTTCTGGATGACCATTTAATAAGCTGCAACTTTAAGTTTCTGCTCATGTTGATGAAATGTTTATTAGTGAGACATTACCTTAGGTCCTGCCTTCATTGACAAATGCTACACTCAAAGTTTCTTCCTGCAAGTTGTCCTTGGGTTGATGCCTGTATATTTGTCTTTGACCGTTTAACGATTATTACTGATAATTCAGATTATTCATTATTATCAGTAGCTCTGTAAATTGAGGTTTCCAATTGTCATTTGATGAATTCAGAAAATATGCATCTTCTAAATCAGGAGCCATAGCTGTTCATTCTATTTTGGCTTTTATGACTAGATTAATCATCATTCAGATGAATGTTTTTCTTTCATTTCCTTTTTTTGTTGTTTTCTCTTGCGATAAAATGGGTTTGATTTGAAATGAGGCTTAGCTATGCTCTATTTCTTCTCTCTCCATGTAGATAGAATTTCTTGAAGGGAGTTGTAAAGATAATGTACTGATCTAATGCCTCATTGAGATGTTTGACATTTAGTTGGTGCACTGTAATTGAAATGTTAGTTTTGATTCTACTTCCTTTGTCTGTTTCATCATATCTTTCCGAATCTCTCACAGTAAATTCACATTTTACTTGTTACATAATTGTATGTTTTCTATAATACATTTTAGTGTACCACCTGTTCCAGTTCTGGGATTTTTTTTAACCTCTACCACTGAAGGTTGATGGAGATAATGTTTTCCTATAAACGGCATACTCCAAAAACTAACAGAGGGATTTTGACAGTTTCTGATACACAATTTGGATTTGGCCCAAGGAAGAACTGGTTATTTTTTGGCAAAGGGGTAAATTCAGATCCAGATTCAGAAATATTTTTATGAAGATCGGTTAACTTTAGAACATAAGTGAATTGAGTTTTTTTAAAAAATGTCATGTGTTGCTTTACTCAGAAAATTGTTGTTTATTTTGAAATATTCTCATTGTTTCAGTTGTAGTCAAAATTGTCAGAACTACCAAGGCATGAGCAGAATTTTCAGAGTATGGATTGGACTGAAGCCTCCTCAGTGGGGGATAGAAGCTTGTAATAAAAATAATTCTGTCTTCAACTTTACATCAGGCAAGGCAAAGCCTCAAGGAAGTGCTGTGTAATTGTAATAATGTGTGTTGGCAGAAGTACGTAAGACCATAAGAAATGGGAACGAGAGGAGGCTGTTCAGTCGTCAAGCCTACTCTGCCATTCAATAGGATCATGGCTGATCCAGTATTCCTCACATCCACTTTCTTGTGTTTTCGCCATAACCCTTGATCCCCCTACTGATCTATCTATCTCAGCCTTATCTATTGCAGCCTTAAACACACACAAGGAGTCTGCCCCCACAACTCTCTGTGACAATGAGTTTCAAAGACTCACGGCCCTCTGCGAGAAGAAATTCCACCTCATCTCAGACTTAAATTGGCACCCCTTTTTTTCTGAGACTATACCATCCAGTCCTAAACTCTCCCACAAGGGAAAGCATTCTCTCAGCATTGACCCTGTCAAGCCTCTTAAGAATCCATATATTTCAATGAGATCATTTCTCATTCTTCTAAACTCCAGTGAGTAGTGTCCCAACCAGATTAGCCTTTGTTCCTGAGACAATCCCCGCATACCAAGGATCATCCCAGTGAACCTTCTCTGAACTGCCTCCAATGAAGTCTTATATTTTCTTAAATAAGGGGACTAAAACTGCTCACAGTGCTCCAGATTTGGTCTCATCAGTACCTTGTACAGTTACAGTAAGACTTCCCCACTCTTATACTCCAACCCCCTTTAAACAAGGGCTAACATTCCATTAGCCTTCCTGATTACCTGCTGCACCAATGTGTTGGCTTTCTGTGTTTGGTGCACCAATATCCCCAATTCCCTTTGTTTTGCAGATTTCTACAGTTTTTCTCCATTTAAATCACAGTTTGTTCTTTTGTTCTACCTTCTAAGATGAACAGCTTCACATTGTCCCACATTCTATTCCATTTACCAACATTCTGCCCACTTATTTTACCTATCAGTATCTCTCTGCATCTGTTTGCATCCCTCTCTCAACCTACCTTTCCACCTATTTTTGTGTCGTCTACAAATTTGGCCGCAGTACATTCACTTCACTCCTCCAAGTCATTTATATATATTGTAAGCAGTTGTGGTCCCAGCACTGATCCCTGCAGAACCCCACTGTTTTTGGATTGCCAATTAGAAAAAGAACCCGTCATACCCACTTGCTGTTTCCTGCCCATGAACTAATTCTGTATCTATACATCATGGTCTCTCATCTTATGACTTAGCTTTCTGTGAGATACCTTATCAAATGCCACTGCAAGTCCAAATACCACACATCTACTGGTTCCCCTCTACCCACTCTGGTTGGCACTTTCTCAAAGAACTGTAATAAGTTAGTCAGAAATGAGTTCCTTTTCAGAAAGCTGTGCTGACTCTGCATGATTAGATTATGATTTTTCAAATGTTCTGCTAGTACTTTCTTAATAATTGATTCCAATATTTTACCAACAATAGATGTTAGGCTGATCAGCCTACAGTTGCCTGCTTTCTGCCTCCCTCCTTTTTTGAATAAGGGTGTCAAATTAGCAGTATGTACTGTATTGGGTGTCCTTTTCATTTGTCTTTACTGTGTTTCTTCTCTATTTCTACAACATTTGTGAAATTAACTCACTGGAAAGTATCATGCAGTTGTCAACAAACTTGGTAAAGAGCCTGGCTTATACATTTCTTCAGAATAGCATATAAGCCATATTCTTTCAATATCCCATCTGTGATGTATGATACATGTATAGTTCCTGCAACCCGTAAGGTTTATTGAATTTACAGATTATTTATTATTTTATTTATTAATAATCTGGGGTAACCAAAGTACTCAGAATGAAAATGTAGACCAAGCAAGTGAATCTAATGATAAAACGACCAGTTTATTTAAACAAATTTTCTCGAAACAAAAAAAAAGCAATAGAGATAAAGCAGCAAAAATCCTTAAGTATAATTGTTGATTTCATTCATATCTGAGAACCATGAGCTCAAATCTGAAACTAAAGTTATAGCTTACCAAGCAGCTTGGTCCTTGTGCTCCTATAATCATCAGAGACTTGAACAAACTGCTGCAGGCACCACAAAGAACTGGATAGGTAATTCTAACTGTCACTTCACAAAATCCTCCAAATCCGGTGGCAAGAAAGGCAGTTCTACAGCAGTGTCCTTTCCCAAGGCAATGTGCCCACCATTAAGGAGTTCCGCTGAACACAACAATTGTGTATAACTGACACTAGGCTCCTGAAGCTCCCCACAGAACTCGGTTGTAGGAGGAGTCTTCCAGGAAGATCGCAGAATGTCCTCAAAGCAATCCTGAATAGGTCAAACATCCATGATGAATCATGGGAAACCTTGACTTATAACCAAACAAAATCGAGATGGTCAATTCAGGAAGGCACCACACACATTGAGAATATTAACTGGGAAAGTACAGAGTTGAAGTTGAAGCTTTAGAGTGTCTACATACAGCTGCAAAGAACCCGCTTATCCAATCCTTCAAGCACGATGTCCCCACATTGGTTCATCAGAGGCTGTTTTGTCAACGCAGTAACATACAGAGTCTAGAGCTCATTCATTGGACTTGGCAGCTATCTCAGAACTCATCGCCCCAGAGTGAAAGCAAGTAATCCTCCATCCTGAGACTGTCTAGAAAGAAAAACTGTGCCACTTCATGCTGCATCACGGATTCATTTTTACTTTTATTTACAGCAATTGAGACTGAAATTGTAACTCTGAGATATGGTGATTTGATCATTTGTTTTCCACCCTATTGTTTCCAGAGAAAATTGAAGAATATAACTGATATTAGTGAGGCCCAACCATCTTCAGCTGCTTCATCAATGACCTTCCCTCCATCATAAGATCAGAAGTGGGGATGTTCACCAAATATTACACGATGTTCAGCACCATTCGTGACTTGTCAGATCCCGAAGCAGTCCATGTTCAAATGCAAAAAGATCTGGACAATATCTGCATTTGGGCTGACAAGTCACACAAATGCCAGATAATGATCGTCTCCAATAAGAGACAATCTAACCATTGCTCCTTGATGTTCAATGGTATTACCATCACTGAATCTCCCACTATCAATATCCTGGGGGTTACTATTGACCAGAAATTTGACTCACCTCATAAACACAGTGACTACATGAGCAGGTCAGAGGCTAGGAATATATCAGCAAGAAACTGACTTCCTGACTCTCCAGAGCCTGTCCATCATCTACAAGGCACAAGTCAGGAGTGTGATGAAATATTCCCCATTTGCTTGGATGGGTTCAGTTCCAACAACTCAAGAATCTTAATACTATCCAGGACAAAGCAGCCCACTTGATTGGTACTACAAGCAATCTTGATACCACAATCCACAAGCACCTACTCCCTCCACCACCGATGCTCAATACCAGTTGTGTGTACTATCTACAGGACACACTGCAGGAAATCACCAACAATCTGTAGACAGTACTTTCCAAACCCACGATCATTTTCATCTGGAAGAGTAGCGTAGCAGATGCATGTGAACACCACCACCTAAAAGTTCCTGTCCAAGCCACTCACCATCCCAACTTGGAAATATATCGCTGTTCCTTCATGTCACTGGATTAAAATCCTGGAATTCCCCCTCTAAGCTACAGCATGTGGATTGCACTGGTTCAAGAAGGCAACTCACCACCACCTTCTCAAGACCAACTAGGGATGGGCAATAAATGCTGGCCCAACTAGTTATGCTTATGTCACATGAGTGATTAAAAAAAGTGGTAACACTGGGCATTGTGTCACTCATCTTTCACTGAGTGAAATGTTTAGAGTTCTACTTCCCCTTACCACCTTATTTTTCAAGTACCTGATCCAAAAAGTGTTGAACAGAAAGGCTGAGTAGACCATATAATATTAGGGAACAGAGGCATCAGTCCAGACAAACATAGAACTAATGTACTGGGAAAATATTGGGAGAATATCACCAGTGAAAATGTTGGCTATAACTGGGAAAACTCTGAAGTAACAATAATGACAGAACAGTTTTCTTTCTGCAACTTTTAATGCAAGCCATGCATTGTGATATTTTCTATTGTACAATTACATAACTTTATTAATGTTTAGAATTTTTGATAATTGTATTCTGTCAGTGTCTAGGATGATCAACTATCCTAATTTGAATTGTTAATTTGGTGGAGACTGCAATTTTGTTTCACGCCACAGGGATGTTAATGTTACTGGGTTCAATAGTAAGACTCAGGTGAAGAAAACCTGACTTCCATTTGTTTTCATTGTTTCAGAGTTTGTCCATGATGGTATTCAGTTGCCATTTCAAAAGATAATAGCCCCAAATCACTTGTGAATATACTGAATTTCTAAGCACAAATTAAAATAAAGACGTAAAAGGTAATTACATGTCTGAGGACATAAGTTCAATAGTTATCTAAAATCTCTATGCAGATAACACTGAGTCCTGAGATGAAAGATGGAATACCACACCTGAAGAATCTCAATGGGGCTTCAGGCAGTAACTCTTCAAAGGGAGAAGTACCATTCAGTAAATTGAACTGTGATCTCCCATTGGTTGCATCCCAGACTGTGGATATAATATGAAAGAAAGGCAGTTATGGGTGAAAGACATACTTGTGTTTTAACCTTCCAAAAATACCAAGAAGGAGGCTGAAGACCAATTGCAACCCCTGGTTTATGTGTGCTACTGTACTAGAGAACCGACTAGTGTATTAGCTTATAGTGACCAACCAAAGGAGGTGTTGAGAAATGAAATGTAATGCAGTTTGTCCGTTTTCACCCGGGGTATCTAGAATTATAGCAAACTGAGGAGTTTTGGCTGAGGGCCTGTCATAACACAATTGAATCCTAATTAAATCCATTGTCGTGTCTAGAATTCCAAGTTATATGTTTCAGCTTTTAATCTTTGTGGAGGTGCTAGTGCATTAGTGAACAGCTGTTATTTAGGATTTTGTGATTGATATAGAACAAACAAATGGTTCATTTCATGAATTTAGTACCCAAAGGATTCAGAACCAAACTCACAATCAAACAATAATCTGTTGGATGAATCAACAACTCCAGAAATAGAAATTATCCTCGCTCCTTGTTAAATAGTAACAGGAGAAATCTTTCCCCTTGTTGCAAAATGTAATGCATTCTTTATAATTGCTTTTATAAGTATTTTGTATATATCCCAAAGGAAATCATCCCTAGTATAATTTCAATCAAAAATGACAGAAATACAAAAAACACAAATAAATGATCTGGCGACGTTGATTTCTTTATTTACATTGTATATATGCAGTTTTTAAAAACATTTATACCATGTGGAAATTGAAGAATAGAAGATGTTGCCTGGAAATTATTGACTAGTTCATGTAGAAATGGTTAATCCTTCTGTATTAACTTCCTTTCTCTTCTATTTTAAAGGAAGAATTAATTCATTTAAAACAAGGATCTGAAAACTGTGTTCAAACTATGGAGGAAGAGGTATATTTCAAACATGTTAAATCTTCATATGATAGGATCACTCTCAGTAATTTCCAGGCTATAACATCAGCATACAGAAGGACAGTAAAAATTGAACTGATGCATATCAGGGGACATGCTTAATTCATCTTTCAGTTGATACGGTTCTCAAGACATTTAATCTCAACCTAATTATTCTGAGTTTTTTTTATTCTCTGAAGATTTACTGACCTGGGGCGGAACTACCTGACTCCTATACTTCCCATACTACACACAGCAGGCTGTTTGATTTACAGAACAGGCTAATAGTATCAGTAGTTATCTTTCAGTTATCATTAACATTACACATCTCAAAACACAAATCTACCAATATATTTGCAGTAACTGTGTTAAAGCACTAACTCCTCCAGATCCTATATTTTCAGCAATTAGAATTTTGGGATGGGCATGAAGTCAGAGTGGACTTCAACCAAGAGGTGTAGCAGAAGGCAGTTTTCGGGAATTGGACTTTGAGTAGACCATGACTTGATTTCAGGGAGACCATGACTTACTTTGATGAGTTTGAAGTACACTACTAATGAATTATGGATAAGAAATTTATCTCTGATGGTGGCATTAATTGCACATTTCTTTTTCTTTGCAGGGCCTATTATAATCAATAGAACTGAATATTAGGCACTGTGAAAAATAGCTGGCTGATACAGTCCCTTCCAATGTCATGCACTACCATTACCATAATGAAAGCAAAGTACTACAGATGCCAAAGAACTGAAATAATTACAGAAGGAGCTGAAGAAATTTGGTAGGTCTGGCAGCATCTGTTCAGAGAGATACAGAGTTAATATTTCTAGTCTAATGGAACTCTTTTTTGGATTCACTGAATTTCTCTAGTGTTCTTTGTTTTTGCACCAATCATAATTACACTGAGTGTCTTCTGGCCTACCGGCAGGACAGACCCACCTGAAGTGTCAGTACAGTGGCATACAATTAGGACTTCAACATCCAGCACTAAGAGCGACTCAGCAGCATTGATACTACTAGCTAAGTCCTAAAGGACATAGCTACAAAATTGGGTCGGTGATAAGTTGTGAAGGAACAAACAAGTGGGAAAAATCTACTTCATCTTGGCATTAGCATTCTACCTGTTGTAGGCATGCCCATCCATGACAGTATCTATAAGAGTGACCACCGCTCAAGGCTTGTGAAGACCAAGTCCCATCTTCACCTTCAGGATATCGTCCATTGTGTTGTGTGGCAGTACCACAATGTTAAGTGGGACAAACCACAAACAGATCTGGCAAGTCAAACCTGGGTATACAAGTTGGGCCAACAGCAGCAGCAGAATTTTAATTGTGCACAATCTGCAACCTCCTGGCCTGGCATATCCCCCACACTACAAGTACCATAAAACCTAAGGATCAACACTGGTTCACTGAAGAATGCAGGAAGCATGCCAGGAACAGCACTCGTCATTCCTAAATAAGAGGTGCTAACCTAATGAGGGTACAACACTTCACTGTTTGTACGCCAATCAGTGGAAACAGCATACAATAGACAGGGCTAAGTGATCCTGAAACCAACAGATCAGACCTAAGCTCTGCAATTCTGCCACTTCCAGTCATGAAATGTGGCGGACAATTAAAATGATAACAGGATGCGTGGGTTCATAAGTAACCCCATCCTTAATGACTGGTGCAAAAGACAAGACTGAAGTATTAGTAACTATATTCAGCCAGAGGTGCTAGTGGATGAATCGTCTTGACCTCTTCTTGAAATCCCTAGCTTCACAGACGCCAGTCTTTAACCAATTCAATTTACTCTATGTGATGCCAACAAGCTGCTGAAGGCCTTGGATACTGTAGAGGCTGTAGGCATTCTGACAATAATCCTGAAGACTTGTGCTCCAGAACTAGCTGTACTCATGGCCAAGTTTTCTTCTACTGCTTCAACACTGATATCTACAATGTGGAAAATTCCCAGGTATGTCTGAAGACAAATCCAACCTGACAAATTACTGCCCCGTCAGTGTTCTTGGTCATTAGAAAATCAATACAAGTGGAAGTCAACAGTGTTACCAAATGGCATTTGTACAGGAATAAACTGCTCACTGCTGTACAGCTCAGGTTCCACCAGAGCCACTCAGCTCCTGACCTCATTACAGCCTTCTTCCAGACATAAACAAAAGTGATTATTTCAAGAGTAACTGCATGACATTGAGGCTGTATTTACTTCGTATGGAATCCAAGAACCCTAGCAAAACTGGAGACAAAAGGGATCGGGGGGAAAGCTCTCTGCTGATTGACCTGGCAAAAAAGATCTGGTTGTGATTGGCAATCACCTCAGCTCCCAAAAATCTCTGCAGGAGTTCCTCAGGGTCGAGCCCTAGGCCCAACCATCTCCGGCTGCTTCATTAATGACCTTGCCTCCCTTGTAAGGTCAGAAGTTAGGATGTTCACTAATGATCACACACTATTGAGTTCCAATTCACAATTTGTCAGGTACTTAAGCAGTCCATGTCCAAATGCAGCAATAACTGGACATTATCCAGGTTTGGGTTGACATTGGCAAGTAACATTCATACCACACAAGCAATGATAATCTCCAACAAAAGAGACATAACCATTGGCCCTTGACATTCAATGCTTTAACTGTCAGAGACTAAACTGGACTAGTAATACAAACACTGTGACTACAGGAGCAGCTCAGATGCTAGGATTCCTGCAGTGAATAATTCACCTTCTGTAGTGATTGGAGCCAGGTGGACCTCGTTGACTACAAGATCCTCGATTGAGGTTGTTAACCTTGGCCAATTGTGGAAGCCCTGGCTGACCAATATAAACAGGAGATTCTCTTAAGGTCTTTTGGGCGGGGTGCGGGGTGCGGGGTGCGGGGTGCGGGGTGCGGGGTGCGGG
>NC_063347.1:14822297-14859842 GCF_021869965.1 Rhincodon typus
GGGGGGGGGGGGTGCGGGGTGCGGGGTGCGGCCCTGCAAACGTTATTTTGATCTGATCCCTACCCTTCCCCCTCACTTGTTCTTTCACATACGCATTGCCCCTGCAGGGGTGCTGCTTGATACTGATGCTTTGTTCACATGGATGATTTTCCTGGTGGTGGTATGTTAATAAAGTTATTTGCACACCTGGTGTTTTTTACTCTGTCTCACCCCTGCACGCACACAACAAGGATGCTGGGGGGAGAAAAGGAAAAAGAAAAAAAAAATTTATATCCAGGAGATTAGAATCTCCTCAAATAAAAAGTATAAACGGGAGATTCTTTTGATGCCTTTCTGGAGAGGTGGCACCACGGGGTGTGGAGTGCTTATTCCCCAGGCCTTTCCCCCTGAACTCTATTTTAATTTGATCCCCACCCTCTGCCTCAGTTTAGAAAAGAAAAAAAATATAAACAGAAGATTTAGAATCTCCACAGTCCTGGGGACTGATTCTGAGCTGGCTGACTACAGTCAGTGTACTGTGCATAAGTAAATAAGTGGTGACTTGGTGATGGGATACCAGCGTCTGTGCAGTTATTTCAGTGGCAACAGGAGAAAACAGTACCTTCCCGAAGAACATTTGCTCGCAACAGTCATGTTGGAATTGGGGTAAGCATCTCTGGCATCGTGCCTTTATTTAGGAAGCTTGAATTGTTTGATCCTGCTGTCGAAGACTGGGCCTAGTATGCAGAAAGAATGCAATTTCTCCCCCTGGCAAATGACATTGGGGCAGATGAAAAGCAACAAGTAAATCTTTTGACTGCTTATAGACCTACAGCATTTTCAGTTACAAGGGGTTTAACTTTTCCAGAGGCACCAGACACTAAAACCTTCCAAGTTTTCATGGAGTTGGTTAAGGAACCCCAAACATCCTCTAATTCTGAGATACTATCAGTTTTACTTGGCTGTTAAAGGACCACGGGGTCTGGAACAGGATTTTTGATGAGATTAAGACAATTGGCAGAGGCTCATGATTTTGGGTTAATTCTGAATGAGATGCTGAGAGCTAGTTTGGTATGTGGGATTAATGACATAAGCATGCAGAAGCATCTACTAGCTGAAGTCCAACTGGACTTTAAACAGGCACTCCAACTGTGGGTTGGAACAAGTAAATTCCTCAGCGACATCCAAATCAGAACCTGTTAAAATTAGTGTTTGGTTAAATGGTCACCCAGTTCCCACGCTGGTCAATAATGGCACAGCTGTATCGGTGGTTGCAGGACCTGTCTTTAACAAGATTCACTCAGGATTCCAACCCTTAAGTTTGTGCAAGACCTCAGCCAGACTGAGAATATACACTTTGCAGATTAAAGGGATGACATTGGTTCTGGTCCCCTTTGAGAAGCAGTGGTGCAGTTACCACTGATGGTAGTAACGGACTCTGGCCCAAGCCTAATAGGACGGAATTGTTTGTGAAAGGTTCACTGTCAGAAAACAGCTGCCTCAGTGAAGTCCTTTAGTCCCTACTCTCAATCATCAGTAAAGTGATGGAAGGTGACATCAACAGTGCTATCAAGCAGCACCTGCTCAGCAATAACCTGCTGTGTGACACCTAGTTTGGGTTCTGCCAGGGCCACTCAATTCCTGACCTCATTACAGCCTTGGTTCAAACATGGACAAAAGAGCTGAATTCCAAAGGTGAAGTGAGAGTGACAGCCCTTGATATCAAAGCTGCATTCAACCGAGTGTGGCGTCAAGGAGCCCTAGCAAAACTGGAATCAACGGGTATCAGGGGCAAACTCTGCAGTGGTTGGAGTCATACCTGACACTTAGGAAGATGGTCATGATTGTTGGAGGTCAATCATCTCAGCTTCAGGACATCTCTGCAAGAGTTCCTCAGCGTAGTGTCCTAGGCCCAACCATCTTCAGCTGCTTCATCCATGACCTTCCCTCCATCATAGGTCAGAAGTGGGGATGTTTGCCGATGACTGCACAATGTTCAGCACCATTCATAACTCCTCAGATAGTGAACCAGTCCATGTTCAAATGCAACAAGATCTGGACAATATCCAGGCTTGGGCTGACAAGTGGCAAGTGAAATTTGCGCCACACAGATGCCAGGCTATGACCATCACCAATAAGAGTTAATGTAACCACCATCCCTTGACACTCAATGGTGTTACCATCATTGAATCCCCCACTATCAACATCCTGGGTGTTATCATTGACCAGAGACTCAACTGGACTCACGACATAAAAACAGTGGCAACAAGAGCAGGCCAGAAGCTAGGAATACTGCGGCGAGTAACTCACCTCGTGACTCCTCAAAGCCTGTCCACCATCTATAAGGCACAAGTCAGGAGTGTGATGGAATACTCCTCACTTGCCTGGATGAGTGCAGCCCCAACAACCCTCAAGAAGCTTGACACCATCCAGGACAAAGCAGCCCGCTTGATTGCCACTACACCCACAAGCATTCACTCCCTCCACCACCGACACTCAGTAGCAGCAGTGTGTACTATCTACAAGATGCACTGCGGAAATTCACCAAAGACCCTCAGACAGCACCTTCCAAACCCATAACCACTTCCATCTAGATAGACAAAGGCAGCAGATATATGAGAACACCACCACCTCCAAGCCACTCACCATCCTAACTTGGAAATATATCACTGTTCTTTCACTGTTGCTGGGTCAAAATCCTGGAATTCCCTCCCTAATGGCATTGTGGATCAACCTATAGCAGGAGGTCTGCAGCGGTTCAAGAAGGCAGCTCACCACCACCTTCTCAAAGGCAACCAGGGACAGGCAATAAATGCTGGCCAGCCAGCGACACCCACATCGCACAAATGAATAGAAAAAGACCCAAGAGTTTTTCAGAAGGGCTTGGGGCTATCAAAGGGGCCAAAGCCAATTTTCATGTTGACTAGGAAGCAATTTCACAGTTTTGCAAAACCCACCTGGTGATGGAAATCAGGAAGCTGGAGAGTGAAGGAATCATCAAGCCAATGCAGTTTGCAGAATGGGCAGCACCAGTCATACCAATTGTGAAGTCTGATGGCTCAGTTCGCCTTTGTGGGGATTTTAAGCAAACAGTAAACCGCTTCTTGCAGCTGAATAAATACCCAATCCCTCATATAGAGGACTTGTATGCAAAGTTGGCAGGGGGCAGTGCTGTCCTTTACAAAGCTGGACATAAGTCATGCCTACCTGCAATTGCGACTGGATGAGGAGTCCCAGAAGTATGCCACAATTAATATCCGTGAGGGTTTATCCCATTATACAAGACTGCCATTTGGGGTATCATCAGCCTGCGCCGTTTTCCAGTGGACCATGGAGGATATTTTACAAGGGCTACCCCAGGTTGCCATTTGTCAAGATGACGTGCTAATAACTGGCAAGACCAATAAAGAGCACTTGGAGAACTTGGACATAGTGCTTAAATGTTTTTCCCAGGCAGGCTTACGTGTTAGAAGAGAAAAGTGTGCTTTCCAAGTGACCTACCTGGATTACAGAGTTGACAAAACCATGTTACACCCACTGGAAGATAAAGTAAGGACAATCAAAGGAGCCCTGACTTCCACGTCTGTACTGGAGCTTAGGTCTTTCCTTGAGCTGGTGAATTATTATGGAAAATTCATATGTAACCTGGCATCCATCTTGGTACCCTTACACTTGTAATTGAAAAAGGGTCAGCCTTGGAAATGGTCACGGAGCCAAGAAGTAGCCTTTAGGGAAGTGAAAAAACAGCTATCATCATCTAAGGTGTTTGCCAACTATGATCCAAAGCATGAGGCAGTGCTGACATGCAATGCCTCCTTTTGTACCATCTGGGTTTGTGGCTCAGTAGTGGCCCAATGGAGAGGAGTGCCCAATAGGGTATGTTTTCCAGACTTGGCCAAATGCAAATATGCCAGATAGAGAAGGAAGGTTTGGTGGAAGTTCCGCCAGCACCTTTATAGAGGGAAATTTGTCATAGTATCAGATCACAAACCCCTGCTAGGGCTACTGAAGGGAGACAAGGCAGTGTCGTCCATAGTTTCCAGTAGAATTCAGCGGTGGACCCTTATTCTTAGTGCGTACAAGTACAAGTACATGTTAGAACACAGTCCAGGAAGCCAAGTGACTAATAAGTATGCCTTGAGTGGCCTCCCACTGGCAGGTACTCCACTGGTGGCGCCTCCCCTGGAAGAGCATTCTGGTTTTACATTTCCTGAACACCCTTACAGTCACTGCTGAGAATACCCAACTGTGGACACAAAAAGATCCTGTCCTAGCAAAACTAAAACAGCTGGTGGTAATAGGGGAGACAGATGGGCCATTGCAACCAGGACTGAAACATTTCTGGACCCACTGAGACCAGATCACCATAGAGGACGGCATATTACTGTGAGGAGCAAGGGTGATTATCCCGAGTAAAGGTTGCCACTAGATACTGGCTGAACTCCATCAGGGTCGTCGAGGAGTTTCCAAGATGAAGATGCTAGCAAGAGGCTATGTTTGGTGGCCAGCATTGGATGCCGATATTGTTGCATGGGTGAGGCAGTGCCCAGAGAGCCAACAAGGACAAAAATTGCCACTGCCAGCACCCCCACATTCGTGAGAATGGCTGGGTAAATCCTGGACTTGGTTACATGTTGACTATGCTGGTCCTTTCACTGGCTCAATATCCCTGATCATTGTGGATGCCCATTCAAAGTGGTTAGGCATGCATAAAATTCATTTGGCAAACTCAGAAATGACAATTGAGAATCCGCGAGCTTCATTCATGATACATAGACTCCCGGAAGTATTGGTCACAGACAACGGGATGTCACTTACCAGCAGAGAATTTGAGTATTTCCTAAAGTCGAATGCCAATCGGCACATAAAGACAGCTCCACACTATCCATTGTCCAATAGTCTGGCGGAAAGAGCAGTCCAAACATTAAAGGCAGGCTCAAAGAAACAGCCTATAGTGTCACATGATACCAAACTGTCCCAGATTCTGTTCAATTATAGGACCACCCACACACAACAAAAGGGATAGCTCCAGCAGAGTTGCTGATAGGGAGAAGACTCCTCACCAGGTTAAACCTGATATTCAGACCTGGTGCAGGAGGGTGAAATGGCGGTAGGGATGCCAATGCCAGTTACACGCCGCCTCTAAGCGAGAGAGACAGTTTAATTTGGGAGACAAAGTTTGGTGCCAGAACCTTGGAAATGGTCCTGTATGGGTACGAGGCGAGATGGACGTGAGGTCAGGTCCCGTGACTTACAAAATTTGAGTAAGTGATACAGTCCTGCATAAACACGTGGATCACCTGAAAGTTGTTACCTTGCAAACGGGGCAGGAGCAAAACTCACCTGGCCCTTCAGAACAGCCAGAACGCCTGTCAGAAACTATAGATTCTCCCCCTCCATCTAGTGTCAGGGAAACCTCCAGGTCCGAGATGAATGTAGCCTTGATACCGCTATCGCCTAGAAGAAGAGGAGGAAACTGTCCCGAAATACGCTGGACGCAAGAGATTGGCTATAGTCCAGTCCATGCCGCCTGTGTCAGAGTCCAAATCAGAGGTGCTGGACCTGGGGTGAAAATGTCGCAGGAAAAGCTATAAGAGAATGACCAGGCCTACATCCCTGGAAATGGGGAAGGGATGTCATGATTGGAACTAGGTGGACCTTGATGACTACGAGATCCTTGATTGGGGTTGTTAACTTGAGCCATTCAGGAAGCCTGGCTGACCAATATAAACAGGGATTTAGAATTTCCTCAGTTCAGGGGACTGACTCCAAGCTGGCTGGCAGAGCCAGTGTACTGTGCGTAAGTAAATAAAGGGTAGCTTGGTGATGCATACCAGCCTTTGAGCAGTTATTTCACCTTCTAACACTGCCAAAGCCTGTCCACCTTCTATAGTCCCAAGTCAGGAGTGTATTGGAATACTTCTCGTTTGCCTGGATGCGTGCAGTGCCGATAACACTCAAGCAGTTAGAAACCATTCAGGGCAAAGTGACACACTTTAATGACACCACATCCACAAACATTCACTCCCTCCATTACACATGGTCAGCAATACCGTTTATAAAATGGACTGCAGTAATTCGTCAAAGTTCCTTAGGCAGCTCCTTTCAAACCCATGACCACTTCCAATTCGAAGGACAAGGGCAGCTGATACACGGGAATACCAAAACCTGCAAGCTCCCCTTTCAGCCACTCACCATTCTGAATTGGAATTAGATCACCCTTCAAAGTTATTATGTCAAAATCCTGGAAGTTTCTCCCTAACGGCATTTTGGGGCCGCCTACACCAAATGAATTCCAGCATTCAAGAAGGCAACTGTAAGAGGTCCATAAACCAATACACTTCCTTATTTTGCTCCTTCTTATCTTCACCAAAACTAATTCTACATTTTGATTGTCCAAATCAAAATGATTTTGAGTATGATACTGACCTCATCTTTTATTAGCAGAGATACTTCATCTTCTTTACTTAGTTCATGTCCTTCTGAAATGTCGAATGTCCATTAATATTCATGTCCCAGCTGTGATCACTTTGCAACTGTATCTCTGTAATAGTCACAATATCATACTCTTTGATTCTCTTTGTGCCATGAATTCATTTATTTTGTTATAAATGCTGCATGGCCTCGGGTAAAGAGGCTTTAATTCTATGTTTATAGCTGTTTTTTTTCCTATTCTGACCATTTTTTGTCAACATACTGTTATATTTATATGTTCTGTCCCTTTCTGCCACACTCTAGTTATCATTACCTCCAATGTCACTATACATCATTTCCTGTCCTTTCTATAACTTTTCAAATTTCCCTGCATGTGAACCCTTCCCTTGACAATTTTAGTTTGAAGCCTTTTTTGCATCTCTAGTTTTATGATTTGACAGTGCAATGGTCCCAGGTAAAGGCCATCCCTATGGTAACATCTCCGTCTTTCCCAGTAGTGCTGCCTGTTCCCCATGAAAGAACCCATTTCTCCCATATCAATCTCCGAGCCATGCGTTCAACTGTCTGATCTTATTTATCCTATGCTATCTTTCTTATCACCCAGGCAGTAATCCAAAGATCCCTGCTTGTGATTGTATTATGATTATGCTGTTATGATTCTGCTTCATATGAACTGCTCATATTCCATCATCAGAACTTCTTGGTGTTACCGAGAGATTACAAAACTATTATAATTATCCACCTTCCATGCCAGGCTTTCTCCAATTCTGTGGAGATGTCTTTCATACTTTTACAAATAGAAAACCAAATACTTTTTTCCATCTAAACTCATAAACGAAAGTTTCAAATTCACTTAAAATATTTCTTCCATCTCAAATCTGTTTTTGACCAGTGTTGGAGACTTTCCCATTCACAGCCCAGTTAAAACTGCAATACAATATGAATAGAATAGCCTTTATTGTCACATATACTCCATGACTGTAGTGAAAAGATTATATATTGCCAATTACAGCACCGACTTAAGTAGTAAGTATCCAGGCACGGCTTCTTTAGTTACAATGATTTCAGACAGTACAGAAATAAAAGTTCAGTACAGCAGACCATGCAGGCACCTGGATTCCAGTCCGCACCGGGCCCCAGTTCCACACTGTGCCGCCGACACGCTTCGTTGGAAGGCCACTGCAGGAGGCTGGGAGCTTGCCATGCCACACCGGGAGACCCCTACGGAAGGAGGCCGCTGTGTCAGGCTTGGCGGGGTCCTCACTGCAATGCTGGAAAGCCACTGCAGGAGGCTAGGAGGTCATCACGGCAATGCTGGAAAGCCACTGCGGGAGGCCAATGCATCAGGCCAAGAGACCGCTGCACTAGAGGAGGCCAGGAATCATCGCCAGAGGCTCGGAATCATTGCTCACCGTAGGCCAGGAGTCTTCGCCAGAGGCTGGGAGTTGAAGGGGTAAAAAAGGAGAAAGAAAAGTACTCGGTGGAAGAAAAAGAAAAGAATAAGTTTACAATTTGGATAAAATTGCGAGGTTCCTTGATACTTTTCATAAAATTATAGAATTCCTACAGCGTGGAAACAGGCCATTTGGCCCAACAAATCCACAACGACCCTCAGAGCATCCCACCCAGACCCATCCCTCTATAACTCACATAAGCTGCACATCCCTGAACACTACTGGCAATTTAGCATGGCCAATCCACCTAGACTGCACATCTTTGGAATGTGGGAGGAAACTGGGGCACCTGGAGGAAACCCACACAGACACAGGGAGGATGTGCAAACTACACACAGACAATTGCCCAAGGGCGGAATCAAACCCGGGTCCCTGGCACTGTGAGGCAGCAGTGCTAACCACTGAGCCACCGTGCTGCCCTTGGTGGGCTTCTCATCTGTATGCAAACCTAATAATATTCGAACTAATATCCAAAATGGTCATGATCGGAGTGTATAGTTAAGCTACTCATTTTTAACTTCTTACGTGCACCGGGCAGATAGGGTTCAAATTGGCCTCTTTACTTCAATTCTTCAGAGATACTGTTAAATTCCTGACAGCCAGTTATTGAAGGAAGAATCCAAAGTCAGTCATTACTTGCAATAGATTTATGCACAGAGTAAAATATTTACATGTATGTATCTCCTGATTCCACTCAACACTTGTGTCAATGTCTCTTTTTGCACTCAAGCAAGCATCTATTCAATGTACTCCACCTGTATACACTTAATTTCAATGGATTTAATTAACAACGACAAGCATAAATTCAGTAATGTTATACTCCTGGTGTAGAGACACCTTTGAGGGGAATGAGTTGAAGAATCAGGTATACTCAGCATAATTGATGCATTGAAAGACAATTACCTGGAAGACAGCTTTAGTGATTCAGCAGAAACTGTACCTTGCAAGTTGACAATAGGACCACCAGGACTAAATCTTCCTTGGAGCGCTTGGTAACTAGGAGTTCACTTTGCAGCAATATCTATTAAATGTATTTCTTTAGAAAATAGTCTAATAGAAATGATAAGAGCCTGGGCACTCAGATGTAGGAGGGCAAAGCTGAACACAAAATTCCTGAGAACTTGACAACTGATCTCATTATCCATTTTTATGCCATTTTCTGCCAGCTGCTGGTCAGATATAAAAGGTCACATCCAATGAGGGTTGGCCATTAGGGAGGTTGGAACATACTGAGAGCATGTTGGCTTAATGGCTTTATGGTTTTAGAACATTAAAACAAGGGCTAGATTGGGCAGCTTGCCAAGGGACACTCAGAGTTAGGCCACATCATGGCATGGTAAAGATTGTAAAGTTTAGCTGCAAGGACAGTGACCAGAATCCAGGTATAATAGAAGTGGGTATGGGGATGGAGGCTTAGGATGTGGCAAGAATGGAAGAAATCATGGGTTTAGGAAAAAAGGCCGGTTTGTAACCTCCAGAAGATACCATGTTAAAAAATGATTCAGTTAAGGAACTATCAGGAATATTACTGCTCCTCTTGGTCCACAAGTAGTAGTACAAAAGATACTAAGTAGCTTTATCCAGCTGCTGGGAGTCCCAAGCTCAATAAAAGACAGCTAGCCAGCATTAAAATGAAATCTGATTTTGAAGCCTGATTTAAATATTGTGTTGAATTGTGGCAAGCTTGAGACAGACATTTAACAATGGTAGTAGGCATGCAAATGGTTGATTGGAGTCATATTACGGGAGTCATATTACAGGAGTTCTAATTTCTAACTTAGTCCCTCAACTTTTTCTCACCCAAGGATGAGAAAGGTAGGCAAATATTGGTGCCTACATTAAGCTAGGTAGCTGTCATAGAGTCATTGAGTCATAGGGCTGTACAACATGGAAACTGACTCTTTGGTCCAACTCGTCCATGCCCACCAGAAATCCTAAATTAATCTAGTCCCATTTGCCAACATTTGGCCTGTATCCCTGTAAACCCTTCCTATTAATATACTCATCCAGATGTCTTTTAAATATTGTAATTGTACCAGCCTCCACCTCTTCCTCTGGCAGCTCATTCAATTTATGCACCACCCTCTGCATGAAAAAGTTGTCCGTCAGGACCCTTTTAAATCTAACCCCCTCCCCTCCGCCCCCCACCAACCTTAAGCCTATGCCCTCTAGTTTTGGACTCCCCTACCCTAGGGAAAAGACCTTGGTTATTCACCCTGTCTATGCCCCTCATAATTATATAAACGTCTATAAGATCACTTCTCAGCCTCCGAAACTCCAGGGAAAATAGCCCCAGCCTTTCCGGCCTCTTTCTACAGCTCAAACCCTCCAACCCTGGCAACATCCTTGTAAATCTTTTCTGAACCCTTTCAAGTTTTCTACAGCAGGGACACCAGAATTGATCACAGTATTCCAAAAGTAGCCCAACCAATGTTTTGTTCAGCCGCAACATGACCTCCCAACTCCTGTACTCAATGCATCTTTGTGTTCCAGGCTGTATTAATGATGCTATGATACTATATATATGAAGTCAGGATTCCATGTATCCTCACCAATATTCCTCCCTCAATCCACACAAAAGAATTGCCTGGTCAACTATTTACTTGCCGTTTTTATGATATTACTATGCATAAAATGGATGCAGTTCCTCCTGAGGAACACTTACTGATCTTTGAATAGAGGCCACTGAATCTGGCATTTTAGGATGATTGAGAGATGTGAACTAAGCTCAGTTTCTTTCAGATACTTGTTGAAAAAAATTGACTTTCCTGCTGATTGTTTTAAACCAGTGTAAAGCATCGTAAATTTGCTAATTTGGCTCATTTGGAATTTCTATTGCCATGCCTCCAAAAGTTAAAAAAATTTATTTAGAGGGTCAGGGTTAAAATTGTGCCAACTTCTCTTTCTGACATTCAAGGCGATCTGATTTATACAAGTCACTAAGTTTGCATCTGCACCAGACTCAGCTGCTCCGCCATTCTTCTGATTCTCGTCAAAAGTCCAGATCAGTCTCATGAGACACAGCAATGTAAAAGCGAACACAACTTGCTGTGGAGAATTGGCAGAGTTTCTTAGCACTGCACTGTAGTGCACCAACACAGCAGTCTGGGCATCAAAACCTGATTTTCAAGATCTCAAATGCTCTCTTAATCCCAGTCCAAGCAGAATATACTTAAGGGCATACTTTATTGCAATTCATGAGGACCAATAACTATACAACTATTCTCTATACTTCCACAGTTACAGAACCATAAGTGTCCTTTGGTACTGTTTAACATTTTACTGTGATTATTTGCTACAGCTAGTGAAGATTTAAAAATATACAGAAATAAATTGATGAAGCATGTAAAAGAGTGATAACAGGATACTCATTTCTATTTCTTGTATGACTTTTTAAAATAGATAAATCTCAAATTGTTTACAGTAATGGTATACTAGTTAGTTTCATTAAGGGCAATTAGATCTTCCAATACATTACTGATGGTAGTTGAAGGGGATATTGCTTACTAGCATTTTATGTTATATTACACATAGCACTTTGTGGTCATGTTTATAATGCAAGCTCAAATTGTGTATTAATTGTAAGGAATGTGTGAATTTTGATAAACGCTGTGAGAATGCTGTTTTAATACCCCTTTGCAATTCCTTCCACTAGTTTAGCAAGTCATAATGGTAAATTCAGTTTAGTCTGTCACAATTTCCATAAGGGGTGCTTCATACAAAATTGTGCAGCCTGGCACCTTGCTCAGATCCGACATATATTAGATCCAGCATAAGAACAGCTGAGGTATGGAGAGGTGTGGACGATGACTTCAATACAAAAATGAGCATGTAGGACAAGCAGAAAGCTGAGACAAATGCCAAGATTAGCATAGGTGAGAACAAAGTCTCGAGTAGTTTGGTTGATAAGTATGCATTGTGCAACAAATGCGAAGAATTTATGTGTTATAATTAATATCAACACCATCTATTTGACTTTTATGATACTGTACCACTCTACATTCATTTTGGAAGACAGAACTGAAAATCTACACAATTTTTTAAACTTATATACATGTTAAGATTACATTATAAATGATATTATTCATAGCATCAGTACATCACTAGCATGATTATTGGATCTTGCTAGATCTACTGACATTCTACCTACAGTTATCAAGTGTCGTTTTCCACAATACAAGTAGTAAAATTCATCACCCAAAATGTATAATTGAATACCAAATCAATAACCAGGTTCTAGCATGACCTGTTGAAGTGACTCTTTCCCAAGTGAATCCAAGGGTCTGTATGTGTTTCTGCAGCTGGCTTAGCACTTGGAATCTTAAAAGTAATGAGCTGCTCAGAATTGCATATTTAAGCATGTACTGACTACAATCTGCTTCAATGATTTGGGTCAGTTTAATGAAGTATGCATGAAAATATTAATGTTTTGATCTAAAGCATGATTTTGACTGCATGTTCTTCTCTAATAATACTAAATGAAAATTTATCTGGAATAAAGTCCTGCCAATTACAATGTCAGCTCGTAAGCTTAAGTTTTTAAAATTAAACTTATGACATAGTATTCCACATTACCTCGCAAATTATTGGCTATTAGTGAAATATTTCTTTTCCACACCTGCGCTTACACACTTTGTCATTTGATTACCTTTGACACAAAATGAAATGTGTAAATATCCTAAATATGTACTTTAGCTTTTAAAACTCTACTCTCACAGCCCTAGCTTAATTGGAATTGTTTCCTGTAAATGATAGTTTAAAATCTTTGGTTGTTATGACACTATTTACTCCCAGGCATATTATCCAATGATTGCCTCACAGTTTACAAGAACATTACTGTTCTATTGAGAGAGTTGATCTTGGAGCTGGCGATAGTCACTATCAATTGAACGAGAAGTAGTGCTTCTACAAACAGTTATGTAACACAGACAGCAGCATTGTATTTGCAAGAAGCATAAGAACCATACTTAAGGACTGAGTAAATGCAGGACTATCATGGTACTGTATATAGGATTTCGAAAATTTCATTTCAGCAAATCGGGACTACAATTACTTAGAGGCATGTGCACTGCATAGAAGCAGTACTAAAGTTTAGTAGTTGTACAACTTGTTAAATGCATCTTTCACAGTTTAACAATTGATTCAACAGCATTATGTTTCTGTTTTGATTATTTGATATGTAGATATTGTAATAACTTCCATCTCTCAGAAATTACGCTGTTAAATATAATTGATTAAAAATGAATACTCACGTATTGCTTGAAAGGAGAAATTTTGATCCCTATGTGAATTGGGCAGCTTGAAATTCAATAGATGCAACAGTAAAGAGAGTATTCATTTTTAATATCTTATTATCAGAACAATAACATCTATGAGATGGAAACTGAGGTAGCTGTCCCATCTCAATTCAGAATGCTATGTTTGTGATATGGAGTGAACATACTAATTATTACAGCTAAGCAAGAAAGTAGAGTTTTTATTAATAGGCTGAGAACATCTCCCCTGTGCATCATCCCCAAACCTTTAGGAATCCCAAATCTGCTAAAGTATTAAAATCTGCACCCTTATCTGAAGCCTGTCTTTTTACACCTCTCTCACATTCAGACAGATCATTTGTTGACTAATGTTTGATCTTTCTCTCCGTTCAAATTTTATCCTCACTTTCTTTGTCACAATCATTCTTGTCTGGTATCTATTTGCTATGTATTTGTCCCACAAAAGTTCATTTTGGTTTCCGTTTGCCTTTAAATATTACATTCTACATTCTCTTTCACTTTTTCACATCTTCGTGACATGGGTATTTCTAGGATGAACCACACTGCATTCCATGTGATGATGGTACTTTCACAATGCTGTTAGATAAAGATCTCCCCATCAAACTGGTTGGGTGATTCAGCAACAATGAAAGAAAAGCAGTATGTGTTCAAATGATGATGGTATATAAATTGGAAGGAAATTTGATGCTGGTGAGGTTTTTATTAATTATTATTAATATTTTTTATTATCTATTTATTATTATAAACACTATTAATATTTTTGAAGTCTCACGTCTAAAACGATTATGAAAATTAATTCATTTGAAGTACTGAGGAGGTATGGAACCTGTTTTTCATAAAGTTCACTGTGAGACTTCTTTTTAAAGAACTTACTGGAGGTCAAATGACTAAATCTAACTGCTTAGACTTGGTAGAAATCACACATCTAGGTTTATGGCTGTCAGGAGAAGTGGCTATTTTGATATGGTTTGGGGTTCAGTTGGGATGTAACCTGTGAAGAGATAAAATCCTCAACACAGCTTTTGCCACATTCCTGAGAAACCCAAATGAAAATCCCAAATAATATTTAAAGAACCACAACTGTTTAATCCTTGAAAGACTTTTACAAGATTTATTCTTGACCTCTCCAGAATTACCTGCGTCTAAAGAGATGTTAGAGTACTATTGCATGTATCTAGTAACAACCATCTGTATCTGTTGACAGCTGTAAGGATGCAAAACTGAGAGCTATCTGGAATATTTCATGGTTAGTCTCTTTATTCTCCAACAATTAACAAGTATTTAGCCAGTGTTTTCTTCTCAAAAAACAATCTTCACTGAGTAAGTTTCTATATATTTTTCTTTAACAGGTGTATGTTGCATTATTTAGAATGATTTGTACTTGCTTTTTGTCCCAACTAAAGTTAATTTTGGTTTCTGATCAATTTCTAATCAATTATAAAGCTTTGCTTGTTTTGAATAAGTCTTAAATTTACAGCAACTTAATTGGAGTCACTGGACCTGAAACATTAACTCTGATCTTCTCTTCACAGATGCTGCCAGACATGCTGAGCTTCCAGCAACTTCTGTTTTTGTTCCTGATTTACAGCATCTGCAGTTCTTTCAGTTTTTATTTAATATTTATATTGTTTATTGAAGGACTCTAGTGATGGATCTTTTTTTTATTCTGGACCTAATACAGATAAAGTAAATAATTGACCATATTGGCAACTGAGTAAAATGTTTAAAAATATGCTGTAATCCGTGAGATAGTGGGGCTAGAGAGACGCAGCGGATTCTTCTAACTAGGTTATAGCAGTACTCTCATGTACCTATTGCCCTTGTTTTGAAGATTATAGATTTAGAGGTGAGGTTGAAAAAAGTCTTGTTGAGTTGCTGCAGTGCATCTTGCAGCTGATGTGTATTGCAACTACAATATATAGGTGGTAAAGAAATTGGCTGTGGTGCTAAAAAGATTGCTTGATACTGGAATGTTCTGTGCACTTCCAATGCAACTGCCACCATCCATGCAAGCAGACAGTATTCCATCATAGCTCTGATTTATGCCTTGTAGGAGTTGGAGAAACTCTCACTGGCCAAAGGAGAGCTATTCATTGTCATCTCTGATCTGCTCTGTTACCTACGGCATCCATGTAACTGAGCTTTTACTTAATGGTGACTCTTAGGATGGGGATGGTGGTGATTCAGCAATGACAATGCTGTTGATTGTCAAGGAAATATAGTTAAAAAGGTAGATTTTCTGCACTTCATTCAACCTCATTGTACTAGCTCACCTTTCTCAAAATTTCAGCTGTGGAACCTTTACTTTCTTCAACCTTTGTTATCTTCAGCAAACTATATGCTTTTAAAGTGCACACAGTTTATGGCAACTTCCCGATTGACTTAACCTTCCACCTTGGTTAACCTTTAACCTTGGTTCGCTGTTGTTTTTCTCAAAAAGTAAAAGCAGCAATGGACGATTGCTGCTATTACTTTGGACAACATAATTATTTGTAATGATCTTGAACAACCTTTGTAAAAATGGTAAACTTATGCTGCAACAAGATTTTTTTTTTAATTTCCAATTTGGAAGCAACTGAACAAATCATCTTATGACTGGATTATTTGTTTGTTAACTTTCAAAAGTATGCCCCAAGACTCTTTAGGGAGAACAATCTGTATAAACGTGTGCAATGGGCGTTCATGCAGGTTGCCTCTGGGAGATTAAACAGCGATTTACACATCTATTTTGTTTCATTGTGACTATATGCACTCGTTAATTATTTTGGCCCAGTGTGCAAGTTTGTGAAGATATGGTTTAAACTGGATACTGCAAATCGTTCGTGTTTTTTTTTAAATATCTTTATCATGATCTGGTTCAGTTCAATCTGAATTCTGAATCCTGATCTGAACGCACCGTGGTGTTTGCTGGGAAATATTCCCAATAAGGCTGCATTGCCTCGGTAACGCGCATACACCAAACAGCAAGCGTGGCGGGAGCGCGCACCCCGGAGCCGGAGAGAAAAAGAGAGAGGGAGGGAGAGGGGGAAGCGAAAGAAAGGGAGAGAAAGAGGCAGAGAGCGTCTGGAAAGATGGAGTACATTCACCATATAGCCACTCTATAACAAATCGGACAAGGACATCAGCAAGACATTATTGGGATTTATTGTAAATGTAAGAGACTGAAGATTGGCTCTTGCATTTGCATTAAGGAACTAGCGAGGTGAGAAAGCGAGAGAAGAGAATATGTTGCCTTCACAGGAAGCCTCTAAAATCTACCATAACAATTACATGCGGAATTCCAGAGCCATCGGTGTGCTGTGGGCCATCTTCACCATTTGCTTCGCGATCATTAACGTGGTGGTTTTCATCCAGCCTTACTGGATCGGGGATAGTGTCGACACTCCCTACGCCGGCTACTTTGGCCTTTTCCATTACTGCATCGGGACAGGTTTAAGCAGCCGGGATTTAATATGTCAGGGAACCTTCTCCGACTTCTCCAGCATCCCCTCGGGTGCCTTCAAAGCGGCGGCGTTCTTCGTGCTGCTCTCCATGGTGCTGATCCTCGGCTGCATCACCTGCTTCGCTCTCTTCTTCTTCTGCAACACCGCCACTGTCTACAAGATCTGCGCCTGGATGCAGCTCCTGGCAGGTAGGGGGTGGCTGATGTATGCATCTGTACGAATAGACTTATCTATGTGTGTACTTGTCACTGTTTGTATGTGTGTATGTGAGAGAGCGAGGAATCTCAACATGTCTCAGATTGCCCTTAATAGTGGAAACCTCAGCCAAAACATAGCGCCACAATACCATTCATCCAGCACCATTTCTCATCTGAGGACTGTTTTTATTCGATGAGATCTGCTGGGACATGTGTAGGTTATATAATATGTAGTGCAATGATTAAAGGTGGCGATTGAATGCAGAATGGTTAATAGAGACGGATTCCAAGGCTCCAGTGGTGAGTGACTTGAATGCAACGCGAAGTTAATGTGATGGATGGTAAGGTGCTGAATTTCCAGTGATGATAAGGCTATACCCCCAGGTAATTAACAGCGTTGAATCTAATGATATCTCAAACACCAATGTGAGCATATTGACTGCATGGTATAGAATACAAATCAGTAACGGTGCTATGAAAATTCTCAGTGTGGAGTCGTTCATGCTGTGTGTGATGATGAACCGGGTTGATTGATTGCTCGATGTTGGCTAAGATTCGCCTCTCAACGTTTTGACGTAATTGTTTTGTTTGACTGAAAGGTATGGAGTCACCCATGGTCAATGGAGAGTTAATTAGTCACTAGGACTATTACTAAGAGAACCTCCGTATCAGACGTGGACACGGATGTGGTATTCTTATAGTAAACAGTCTTACTGTTCTAAAATGGAACGATGTGTATGTAGTGTCGGTGCAGTGAGAAATACTGATAGACAATATTGCGAGGCTTCCCTGTAAACAATTTGTTGATTCGGCTGATGCTATGGTAGAAAATGCCGACTGCTGAATCTATTATCCTCACCCTTAAAAGGATTAGTTGGTCCATTACCGGGTCCGGATGAACACAATTATTAGAATACAACAGAGTGTGACTGCAGCGCGGCGCACGCCCCCATCTATCTAGGCACCGAATGATTAAGAGATAGTTTGCTGCGAATGATAGTGAGATGTATTCTGAGCCTTGTCTCTCAGATGGGAGATTCCCAATAGCTCGTTCCTAAGAACGGGAGGACGCATTTCATTGCTGTTTCACTAAACAGCGATTAATAGGCACAGCAGCTACACGGTTATAAATTTCTCTTGATGCAATGCAAGGTACTCTTAAAGGGCCGTTACCTGCATCCCTAATATCACGGCTTCGGGCATCAGTTGATTTTACAAGATTTGTGTGAAGTCAATTTTAAATATTTTAAGGATTTTTATGGTTAGAAAGGAAATGATCAAAGTAGGCTGATAGAACTCGACGTGAAACTGAGCCCTGCCTGTCTTATAAGTGATCATCTTGATTCGTACTTTACTTAATGAATATGCTAGAGACCACTGCTGCTTTATGAAAACCAAGGGATAAAGAATTGTGTCAACACAGTCAAGGTTTATCACAACACGTGCTCGCTTCACCCCAACCAAAATCTTCTGACAAAAAAAGGTAAAGTCTAGCTATTTTGAGGGTAAAACTCTAAAAAGTTGCTATCCTTTATTCTGATTCTGACGAGAAACTAAAACTAGCCGAGGGGATCAGTATCGACCAAATAATTTCTTGTAGTAATTACATTTTTCCAAGAGTTGGTTGCCGCCCTAGCCAGAAATTCATTGTAACTAGTTTTTTCTTGAAGGGATTCCGTGAATCAGTGTCTATAGCCTAGTTTGTTACAGAAGTCCCTTCTTTTTCCTTCTTGTTACAGCTGTTGCCTGGGAAAAAAAAAAACACCAATTGACTAAAATGAATAAAATTTGGTAAAACATCCCACAAACACTTTGGAGAATGAGTGTCCAAGCAGAGAAATCTGCGGACAATGGTGCATCAATTATGAAAAACAAACGAAACCGCTGATTAATAATACAATTTTTAAAAAAAACTCAAAGCACCGGATGCATTTGCAAAAGGACAGATTTAAAAAGCAGAGAGACTGGATTTGATTTCATTCTGGGTTCTAAACTCAAACACAAGTATTAAATCAGCGAACCCATTGGAAAATAGTCAGCTGACACAATCTTTAAAAGAATAGCCAACTAATGGCCAGAGAAAACTATGGCCATTCCATATGGATATTTCAGGGTTCTGGTGGTGCCTGGTAGTATCCCAAACTCTGGGCCAGAAGTTTCAGGTTCAAGTCCCATCTGGCCTGAAGGTGTGTCAGAACATGATCAAACATGTTGATTTTTTAAAAAATGGATGGTGGATGTACTCTGGAAGTTGTAGCCTGTCAGTGTAGGTAAAGAGAGAGATAGAGAATAGAGGTGCTCTCTTAACACTTTTCTAAACTTGATGGCTTCAACTGTCAAATCATCGCAGTGGTGGGAGAAACATGTTGAAGGAACCTCTGGCTACAGCTGTGATCATGAGGGCAAAATGGCCATGACTGGGAGGGGGAAGTGGGGATCCTCAAATTTATCCTGAAGCATTCACCGTCTCCTCCTACTCGACCCCCCACCCCCCCAAGTCTGTGGCCAGGAACGTACCAGGATTGAAATGCTTTGTGCTTTTTAATTATATTTATGAGCTATCTGCTTCTCATAGATGGATAGCCATCACAGCTGCCTGACCTACATCCTTAAAAATAGTCCAGAGGCAGGAAGATGCTATCAAACCAACATACCAGTCAGTATAAAACTTCTGAAGAAGGACTTGAAATGTTTTCTATCCACAGAAGCTACAGAGTTTCTCCAGCAATTTCTGTTTGTGTGAGTCTAGAACTTTGATTAGATTACATTTTGAATAGTATGAATTGATTTAGTCTCCAAATTTAAAAAAAAGACATTAAAGCGTTGGACAAAATGCAAAAAGTGTTTTATTGCAATGGTACAATGTTAGGAAGTTGTATCTAAAAGGAAAGATTTCTTTTTATCTGGAGACTAGAAAATATGGGCAAAGTCCTGTTAGAGATTCTTAGGATTTAATGAATAATATTCCACTTATAGATTTCAGAAATGGTACTGTTCAGAATATTACAGAATTCTTATAGAGTTAGTCAATATAGCATGAAGTCACCTGGTAGAATTGTTCTTTCTCTTCTCTCTCTGGAAAAGTGCATGAAGTCATAAGAAATGTCAGTGTCTACTGGTTAGGGCTTTTATGTTGGTATTCCTGAATTGATAGGATGACATTGTGTAGTGTCTGGTCTATACAAGTGTCTTGTTTGGCTTAACAAATGGCCCTCAACATGAGGTAAACTTAAAGATGGCCTTAAGCTAAAGTGATGGACCGGGGAAGTGGCCTTTCCCAACATTCTGGGTACCAATCATATTTGTTGGGTTAGAAGGTTTGGACAAGTGATTGACATAGATTAAATAACCAGTCCCTCAAACTAAAGTATATTAATAATGCTTGGGTATGGGGACAGTCTTTGTTAGACAACTACCTGATCTTCAAAGGGCCAAAGATTTGGGAAGAGATTCTTAATACTTCATATAGAGAGCAGAACACTGGCACTGAATCTACTGAAATCAACATGATCCTCATCATTCATCAATTAGTCCTCCCAAACCAGTAAAACTAATCTCACCTGTCACAGGTTAAATGTTTTTCTTATTTATTCAGCTTATTCATAATTTCTAAATTGTTGCTTCTTAAAAAAATTAAGCAACAACCTTAAAGTCAATTGTGTACTCTTGGCCACCTATGTTGGTAATCCGTGACGCTCAAATCTCAAAACCTACATAAGGCAGAGTGGGACTTGAGGCCAAATATGTGAGATTGTTACTAGTACATCTAGCAAGGAGTACAGGAGAAACTTCTTCACCCAGATAGTGGTTGGAATGTAGAGCTGGCTACCACAAGGATAAGTTGAAGCGACCCCTTGGGATATATTTAAGGGAAAGCTAAATAAATACATAACGGAGAAAGGAACAGAAGGATGTGTTAAAAACTGAAAGAACTGCAGATGCTGTAAATTGGAGACAAAAACATAAATTGTTGGAAAAGCTCAGTAGGTCTGGCAGCATCTGTGGAGAGAAATCAGAGTTTAACATTTCGGGTCGAGTGACCCTTCGTTAAAAGGATATGTTGATGGGTTAAGATGAAGAAGGTGGGATGAGACTCAGGTGGCACAAAAACATTAGCATGGACTCAGTGGAATGCATCACTTATTTCTGTAATGCAAATACTGCATGAAATGCATGCAATCTAACCATGACCTGGCTTTACATAACTTAAAATCATAACTCCTATTTCTTGCAATCTTTTCACTTGGAACAAATGGTCAACTTGAATTTAGCAGACTGGATTTTGTAGCCAATGGTGATGCAACAGTATTCACTGCAGGCATTGAAGAAAGGTGTAACGATATCTGATGATCTCTGTGGTGCAGTGTTCTGTTTATGGTATTAACTTGGGGAATGTGGTTCTTCAGGTATCCAGCAGAACTGATGGCACTGTGCAGGTAGGCATTCAATCACATTGAAGTACTCTCACAAACAACAAACCCGTAAGTAAAACCACAGAGCCCCTTCATTTTCAGCTGTAATGTTTTTACATGTAATGATTGGGAAATCAAGGCCGTAATTATTTTAAAGTTTGTCCATATTTTATTATTTTAAGAATTGTGCAATTTTTTAATATTAAAATGAGACATTTGATATTCAGTAAATATAAAATTACATCTTCAGGGCCAATGAGACATTTTAATCTGTAATTGTGAACTTAGTATTTTGTTAAAAACCTAATTAAACCTCATTTAAGAAGCATAACATGCACTCGGATTTTTACAGAGACTAAGAGCCTAAAAGAGAAAGTTTTTGCCAGTTCAATGATTTCCAATTGCTTGAATTCTAGAGAGACTTCACTGGTGTATCCTCTGGGGAAGCATTAAATCAGTGGCAGGAACTTCTGGATTTTTGTGTATTGTGTAGAATGCAGAAGTTACAGTCCATCTGAAAAGAGGAATGACAATGAATGCTAACAGCTTCACATTCGTTACTACCACAAAATCTGGACCAATCTATTCAATTCATCATCTTATAAATCGTGATTAGATTACTCCTAAGACTACACTGTTCTGAAGTGCACAGTTGTAGCTCCTTTAGTCTGTCTTAATAAGTAAGACAGCCTTATCCTGTCAGCTCATATTATTGTCCAAAGATTAATGGATTGGTTACACTGCTTAGCTGATCAGCAGTGGTATTAAATGGTCATTATGGAGAGACTATTTCCCCTTATTGAGATTTCTAAATTAAAATATACATTCTTGCAAATCATATTGGTCCTTATACCAAGAAAGTTCAAAAGAAGACAAGTATTTAGTATCAGTCATTTAGCCACAATGTTAATGGGGTTTGCATACAGTGAGAATATTGGCCTTGAAATTAAGTTGTGAGGTAATTGTGTATGAATGATTAACATCTTTGTTTGAAACTCCTTCCCACTATTTTTTTTTAGCAGATCTATTCACCCATGTATTTTAAACAAGTTAATATCTTCAATGAAACAGCAGAAAAACATTTCAGATGGAGGCATTAAGTGCTCACTGTATAATTTCAAAGCCATTATCTTTATGGAAAAGTGTCTATGCATTTGTAAACTAAACCATATATTGGCTTTCTATACCGATTATGATCTCATTTATGTCATCATTGCACCCTAAATGTTTGGGCTAAGTGTCTCAATGCAAAGTGTCTCATGAAAACTATGGAGGTTTATTTGCCAAAATGGCAAAAGCTTTAACATTTTTACTTCAAGCATGATGAAGTACCATTGTGAAATAAAGTGCCATCACTCCAGGTCAGAATGAATAGATTGAAAGCCTGATAGAAAATCCAACATTTAGATCCCTTAATAAAATGAGCTTTCAGCTGTCTCAGTTCAGTTCTCAGTTGGTGTGCTTATATTCAGTGCAAATTAACATCATTAGTCAGAAATATGTCAAAAACAATCAATCTGCAAAATGGAGTTGTTGCCTGGGGTTGTCTTTTTAATACTGGCTTATGTTGTTGAGGCAAAAGTGGAGGACAAAATAAGGGGAATCAATTTAAGACATAGCATCTTTGATTTGATGCACATACACTGAGAAAAGTCTTACATTGTCAGCATTTCTACAGCCAGTCACTTCTAGTTTTTCTGTTCCCACGGAATTGTATATCGCATACATAAACATTAATAATACAAATATCAGTTTGATTTTACTTCAATAAGCCTCTGTACCACAATAAGCACATAAAATTTCTTTTTAGTTGAACAATTAAAAAGATTTCATATCAGCTTATGCGTTGCCATTTCACTTCACATTTTTCTTACTTTTATTTTTTTCTTTCTAAGCTAGTTCATTCTATCCATTCAAAACATTTTCTCTTTAGTAGTAAACATTTTCCTTGCTGGTTTCTTTCCCAATTTCCAACAATCTGGTCTTTTGGTTGAAAAGTAGCTCTTAGTGCCTAAAGATGTCAAGTGCTGATAAACTAAAACACAGATATGATGAGATCAATCCAGGAACAAGCTATGAATGACCAATAAAGTAACTTGTGTCTCACAGAGTTCTACACTCCTGAGTGAGTTAATACACCAATGAAGAGGTGAAGTACAAAAATTGCAATATTATAAAAGCTGATGATTCAAATCTTCAGTTATTTAATTATGTCTCACTCCCATTCTGAACAGAACATTTCAAAACTTATAAAAGAGTTTTACAGTCTCACATGAATTCAAATCTGCTGAATCTACTTTCACAACTAATTATTGTTTTTTTATTATTATTTGGTGCAAATCCCCAGCCAAGCAATGAAGGATAGAACTGGAGCATTGTCTTTTCAGTAATGCCCACTGACTGAACGTAATTGATTATCAATTAATATACAATTAACATACAGAATGCATACTCAAATAAAGACGTGCATTTAGAGAATGTATCCATGCACCTTCTTATAAATTAAAATATTATATGAGGTTTGAAGTGTGCTAATTAGCATGTAAGTAATGACACAGATGTGTGAGATCAGACATTTCACATAAGCTGGCACATAATACACCAACGCGCGCGCACGCACACACACACACACACACACACACACACACACACACACACACACAATTCATAAGAGGACTGGCTTGAACAGCACAAGCTTATTCTACCAGAAACAGCCAGGCAACAAAAAAATAAGAGGATCATGTGCAGAACAAAATAGTCCACACACAACCATTATTTTTTAAAAGCTAATACTTTATGATTGTGATTTGTGCATCAAATTGAAAAGCACAGAACAATAAATCTTTGATTCACCTCAATTTAACATTCAAATATTGTGTCCTCAACCTCATACCAAAAGACTTCCTGACCTGTGACTATTCTGAGCGTGGATTCCATGAGTGCAAATGAATTTCTGATATCTTTAATGGGATACATAGCTGAACACAAAATCCAAAGTCACCCTGATGTGGTCCCTGATGGGAAGGCTACAAATGCAGGTTGGAACATATGTGTCTGTTTCACATCATAGTTCAAAAGTCTTCTATTTTGCTTTGCATCTGAACAAAGGGATGGATTTTCAAAATGTGGTTTGGAATCTGATGCCTGGATAACTTCCAGGTCCCAATACCTCACTGGTGCTGCATCGCTCAAGCCATGTATTTTGATAAGTAAATGCTTTGTTGGAGATGAATGTGATCCCTTAAACATTTTTGTTTCACTATTTCTCATAGGAACAAGGCATGTGTCCAGCATCTTTAGTTTTGAAGTGTATCCACTGTTGTAACAGAGGAAATACCATAGCTGATCTGCAATCAGCAAACTCCCACAAACAGCAATGTGATAATATTCAAATAATTTTTTTTTGAGATATTGATTGAGGGATAAATATTGACCAAGACTGATGCAACTCCGATTCACTTCAAAACAGTGCCATGGGATCTTTTACATCCACCTGAACAGGTAGATGGAGAATCAATTTGACATTTTATCCAAAGATGGCATAACAGCATAGTAGACTTTCAGTACAGTATGGAATGTCAGCTTTGCTTTTTTATGGTCAACCCAGAAATTTATGATTCAGAGAAAAATGTGTGAGGGACTGAACATTTGATTCTCTGAAGGCAGACAGTATCTGTTTGCAGCATATGATTGGCAAAGGCAGATAATAGCCATGATGGGGTCTGCCACTGTCTCATGAAGAGAGCAGACAACTCCTTGGAGGACCAACGACATAAATGCGCACAAATGTGTCCATAAGGCCAACAAGAGGTAAATACACCTGATCGGGCAGAAAACCCACCAGGCACTTTATAAAAATAAAATTCCACTTCTCCTGACCTGAAGCCAACTGCTGTGTATTCAAGTGCACCAGACTGTTTATATTCATCAAATTCACATTTGAAGATTGCCCTTTTGTCCTCCCAAGCTGTTACCAATATCTTTAAAGGGCTCAATGGCCTTTTAATTAGAGACAACAGGATTCTGATGCTTTCCCTCCCTTTTGAAAATGACACAGTATCCCAGTGACATCAGAACCCACTTGGATTGCAATTTTGATATTGTTCCTGCATCTAACTCCAACCATGCCACCAATTTTAGTATCAAAGATATGAACCAGCACTTGAAGTTTAATTTCTAATGTGATTTGCAGACTTTCTGTAGCATTCCTCATGGTAAACTGAAGAATATGCTCTGTTATAGGGACATCAGTGTTCTGTACAATTCACAATGTATTACTCTGTGATAACAGTATCAGGCCGCATTTTTTGTCATTTGGAAGATTCCAGTATATGTGGCCTTACCTTTAAGATTATCAAAGATTTCAGGACTTGGGAATGGTCAATAACATCAGGTATTCACACAAGGGGAGTTTCTGTATGTTAAAGCTGGAAAATCTGCAAGGTGACCCCAGCTGGCCCCTTTATAAAGCAACCATATTGAGCCAATTCTAAGATATTTCTCATCAGGGCACCAGGTCACAAAAAGTCCACTTTCATCATTTCATACTTAGAATGCTTGATGGGCTGAGTCAATGTCGGGGCTAGTAAATTGTAATCCCAAATATAGGAAGTCCACAACTAAGGTTCCATTCATTCATAGAATCCCTACACTGTGGAAGCACACTGTTCAGCCCATCAAATCCAGACTGACCCTCCAAAGAACATTCCACCCATACTCGTCCTATCCCTGTAACCCTGAATTTCCCATGGCTAACCCACCTAGCCTACACGTCCCTGGACCCTATGGGCAATTTAGTATGGCCAATCCACCTAACCTGCATATCTTTGAACTGTGGGAAGAAGCCAGAGTACCTGAAGGAAACCCGTACAGACATGGGGAGAATGTGCAAACTCCACACAGACAGTCATCTGAGGCTGAGATCAAACCTGGGTCCCTGGCACTGTGAGGCAGCAGTACTAACCATTGAGCCACCATGCCATACTCATTTTGATTATCTTAGCAAGAACAAAGGGGATTCAGCCCATAATCAGAAACTTCCATGTTAAAAGCAGATGGTGTTGTAATTTGTTTTTTCTTTCATGTAGTTATTTAATTCTCCTTTAATTATTATTGTTGTATCTGCTTCCACCCCTTCATATAATGTATTTCAGTCATTACAACATATATAGGATGATACATAAACATGTAGCAGAGCATTAAGAAATATACAATATAATTTAGCAGGGTCAACATTGTTTCAGGAAGGGGAAGTAAGTCCTAACAAATTTATTAGAATTCTTTGAGAACACAATAAACAGGATAGATAAAAGGGAACTAGTAGATGGAATATATTTGAGTTTCCACAAACCATTTGATAAGGAACTGCACGTAAGACTACATAAGGAGATAAGAGCCCAATTTTGGCACAGTATATAAGCACGGATAGAAGACTGGTTAACTAAAAGAAGACAGAGAGTTGGGATAATAAAGTTATTTTCAGGATGGCAAACTATAACTAATGGAGTGGCAAGGGATCAGTGCTAGGGCCACAGTTGTTGACAATATATATTAATAACTTGGATGATGGAAGTGAATGTACGCTCGCCAATTCTGCAGATGACTCAAAAATGGGTGGGAAGGCAAATACTGAGGATGACATGAGGAGTCTGAAGTGGGATAAAAACAAGTTGTGATAAATTTGTGTATTTGTAGTATTGGTAGTATTTGTGGAGTGAGAAACAGAGTTCATGAGCAGGATATTTCTTCCCAAGGGAGAACCAGAGGTCAAGACTATTTTGTTTGGGTCTCAAACTCACACCTATCAGGGAAGTAGTTAAGAGATAACAAGGTGTAGAGCTGCATGAACACAGCAGGCCAAACAGAGGAGCTGCATCAGAGGAGCAGGAAAGCTGACGTTTTGGGCCTAGACCCTTCTTCAGAAATCATTCCGGATGGAGCAGGGTAACTTTTTCAAGGTAGGCATCCTTAGAAGAGGCTTCGCAGTGGGGTTAAAATTGTTTCAGAGATAGTAGGAACTGCAGATGCTGGAGACTCTGAGATAACAAGGTGTAGAGCTGGATGAACACAGCAGGCCGAGCAGCATCAGAAGAGCAGGAAAGCTGACGTTTCAGGCATAGACCCTTCTTTTGCGCTTATCACAGCAGTGTGCTTTTAATTGTCCTGGACATGAGGTCTCCCTTCAATGAAGGACAGCAGCAATGTCTTGATGCTTTAAAATCAGAGGCTTTCTATTCTGAAGGAAACAGCAAGCTGCAATGGAGAGTGAGAGGAAAGACACTTCAAAATGGAGATGTGCTCTCTTCAAAATTTTGAATTCTTAAGAGAATGGATTGTGCAGCCTAGCCACTGATAATTTTAAGGAGCCTCCACATCAATGCTGGGGGAATGGAAGGACAGGGGGCTGGGGTGAAACCTTGGCTTGATCTGTCCCATTTTACCTTGCAGTGAGACGCATTTTGTCACTGATTACTCCTGCTATTTGCCCAATCACTACAATCTATTCTACTACAAATCTTCTGTGTTCTCTACCTCCTCCCCACTGCCTCCTTCCTGCCTCTGTGCTGGCTTAGAATCTGCTGCATCTTTAATCTAAACTATGGTGAAACTACAGAATACTGCAGGATGGAGAGATTTAGGTGTCCTTGTAAACAGAATACAAAAGGTTAGCATGCTGGTACAGTAAATAATTAGGAAGGCAAATGATATGTTTACATTTATTACAAAATGGATGATGTATAATAATAGCAAAGTCTTGCTATAACTGTACAAGGAGCTGCTGAGATCATACTTAGAGTACTGTGACTAGTCTTTTGGTCTCCTTATATAAGAAGGGGTACACTTGTTCTGGAGGGAGTTAACACATGAGGGAAGGATCAGCAGGTTTGGCCTTAAGTCATTGTAGTTGAGAAGAATAAGATATGATCTTATTGAAAGATAACTTCTGAAGAGGTTTGACATGATAGATGCTGAGACAATGTTTACCCTCATTGGGAATTTGGCACAAGAAATCATCATTTCAAATGAAGGGATCATCTATTTAAGATGGAGATAGGGAAGAATTCCTTCTCTCATAGGTCATGAATTTTCAGAATTCTTTACAACAGAGAACTGTGAAGGTTTTGAATGTATTCAGAGCTGAGGTATAATTTCTTGACAGGTTCCTGATTGATGTGAGTGTCAAAGGTTATGGGAATCAGGCAGGAAAGTGGAGTTGAGTCCGAGATCTGATCAGTCATGACCTTATTAAATGTCAGAGCAGGCTCAAGGGCCTGTGTGGCCTACTATTTCACATGTTCTTATTTTCCAGTTCTGATGAAAGGTCACAGATATGATTTGATTATTTTCTTACTGTTCATTTAAATATTGATGTTTCTGTAACTATACATTTCCACACAAACTCCAGGCTCACTACACAGCTACCAATGCCAACTTCATTTTCTATAATCTATAAATACTGCATGCAATTGACAGATTTTCATGTTACTTAAATAATGGGTGTAATGGTATTGCAGTCCCGGAGTCTATTTTGCACTGACCATCCTGTAAAAGGGTTTTTGCGACAAACCAAACAGAAATTGGAATGCCAACCAGGTTGAATTGCTTTGTCTACCTTCTAGTGACCAATGTTAAACTAATTGTAATGGTCTGGGATCAGCTTTTTACCTTTTGTCAATTCTTAGAGAATTTCATTGTTCCATTAGATATTATTCCATTTAAGATTCTTTTGCTTCTGTCTTTTGTCTTCATCCTATTGCCATTCCATGTTCTTTTTGACTGTACTTTTTAATTTTAATTCTTGTCCAGTGTCCTGGCACAACTTACACAGGGATCAAATCTCAGTTGTGAATTCTTTTGGAAGAAGTGTTTATTCATTGTAACGGACTTGGATAGAGATCACAGCTGTGGCACTGCTCATATGCTGAAGAGCATATATATAGCTCAAAGCCTGGTTGCAACATCTTTATAAGGAAGTTAAGAATTGCCAATCAAAGTCATAGCCACAATCCAATCGGCGATTTGCTGAGCGGAGTTCAAATAACAAACAGGAAAGGATCTGTACAGAGTTAAATCATGCTAATTGCAGTTGTCAAAAATTAAGGAATGCTATTTGAACCTATGTTTTATTTTCCCTACTCAAACATGCCTAAATGTAAAATGCTATCCTGTTCACTAACATGTGAATTTTTGATCAATGTCTGCTTACCATCCTGAATGTGTACCATGGCAAACATCCACATGGTCCTGGAGTCTATTTTGCAGTGATTATCTTCCAAAAGGGGTCTTTTCCACAAACCAAATGGAAATTGTAATGCCAACCAGCAGTGTGTACAACATGTTGTGCGCTACAACCTAAATAATGATTATGGTTAATTTAAGACCCAGCACATTTAGAAAACCTTTCTCTTATGCCATTTAATTGGCTTAAATGGTGAATACTGAAGTGTGAATAATGACTGTACAGAGTAGAGCTCAGACTGTTGATAATTCACATTGTATGACCACTGCAATGTTTTGAGACCAATGCCTCTGTGTTCCAGAGGCAATGAGTTCTTCTCCTCAGCTCAAGGCTAATATGAAAAAGTATTTAGGATGGTTCTGAGGACAATAAGCTAAATTTGCTCCTGTCAGTTGATTGATTTCAGTTGTAACCTCAAGTGGTGTAACAATGTTCTTTGTTCCTGGTTTAGCATTTCAACACAGCCACTTTATCAGGGCTTTGTATGCCTCATAATTGGCATCAGAAACTGTTGTTGTCCATGCTGAAAAGCAATGTTAGTAACTACTGACTAGAGGGTTACTGAACAGATTGAAATCAGATTGTAGGGCATTAAGCCAATTCCTTGTTTTATTTCTCTGCTGCAGATTTTATTGTAAGCTTATGTCCAATGCATAATCACTTTCATACACAAGGTTCACCCATCTGAACCATTTTTGGCAGATCAGTTGGATGTTCTTGTTCTCTATTTATTTGTAACAGTGAATCAAAATGTCCTCAATTCTGTAGTGTCAAACGTTACATTGACTGACATATTTTCAGAGAATATTAGAGCACAATAGAGTCAGTGCTCATATTTTCTTTTCATTTTACTTATTACAAAGTGGTTCAATATTCAGAGGAAATCTAAATTTAACTTGAGTAGAAGCCATGATAATGGTCACTTCCAACTTAGAAACCAACAAGAAGTTGATAACGTGTTAAATGACAGGAGCAAGTGTCACTGTGTATGTCTTGGAATTCTAAGAGTATTTTTCATCTGGTATATTTTGACCATTGTCTTATGTTCAGGTTTGAATCATCAATTTTCGATGTCAGTAGGCTGACCATCAACCAAGTACGCGGAACTTTGGAACGTAGAGAAGGCTTTAGAAAGTTAGATCATAGTGAGAAACAGAACAATTAGAACAGGAGGAATGGCAGAAAGTGCAAAGAAGGATGGAGAAAATGGGATGAGTCCAAGGAAGCATGATTCAGGGCTGGAAGAGTAACAACCATGCCATATGTGTGTGGGCTTGAATCTGAGAAAGTGAGATTGTGCCTGAAGGATTAGAAACAAAAAACACCAAGCTTAAATGTTCAAACCACCTCGTTGACGTTATAATCTCCCAACCACAGCAGAGGCTCAGTTCTATTATCCCCTACTCCTTTACCATTCTTTTATCCGCCCTCCCCCTCCATTACTTATCTCAATAAATGTAACAAGTAACCTGAATGATGATTATTTACTTTAAGGTAAAATAGGGCAAAAAGGATAAAGTGTATGGTACAATTTAAAAAATAATATTCACAATATAAATCATTCATGTCTTAACCCAGCCTTACAATCTGACATCAGATTCAGCTCCAATGAAGAGCATGTTTTTGTACTTTGAGCTCCCAGATCAGATTGCCACATTTGATGAAACGTAAATCTCACTTGATCCAGGCCTCATCTATTTTCTTCTATTTGCAAAATCTGTTTCTATTTTCATGGCAACTTTTTGATATAAGTAGCAAATGGCAAAGAATATATCTAAATGAGTTCTCAACCTAACAAGAATAACCCTGTACTGCACCTGTGGGAATCATTCCACTTCCGACAGCAGATATCGATAGCACCTTTGCTATTGCCAATTTATGGGCAGCTTTGGCCTTTGTAACTGGGTTAAACTGCCTGCATTCATGTCATTGAAAAATTGCCACCTTCCACTTTCATCTTAACAATGTTTCCAAATTTGGATCCAAAACCCATCGGTAAGGGATCAGTGATTAGAGCTGATTGCACAATACAGAGCCGTGAATGTTTGTTTTCATTTATATTGAGTTTTGCTTAATCCTGAACTAAATTATTTAGCATTACATTTCAGGTTAATGGTGATTTGTCATTAAGAATTCATGTGAACAGTACAAAAGATCAATCGCCAAGTTGAGGATTAATGAAGATAATTGCCTGTTGGAATTGCAAACCCATCCATTGTGATATTCTCCAATATCTATGCAGTCACACTTTCATTCCAAGATGCCTTAAAAATAAACACTCAAAACTGCCAAAGTTGTCATCTGTATTTTATAGAGTCACACACCATGGAAACAGATCCTTCAGTCCAACTCATCTGTGCCAAACAGACATCCCAATCTAACTAGTCCTATTTGCCAACATTTGGTCCATATCCCTCTAAACCCTTCCTATTCATTTACCTATCCAGATGCCTTCTAATGTTGTAATTGTACCTGACTCCATCACTTCCTCTGGCAGCTCATTCCATACTCACAACACCCTCGGCATGAACAAGTTACCCCTGAAGTCCTTTTTAAACCTTTCCCTTCTCACCTTAAACCTATGTCCTCTAGTTTTGGACTCTCCTACCCTGGGAAAAAGATCTTGGCTATTCATCCAGTTGATACCCTTCATGATTTTACAAACCTCTATAAGGTCACCCCTCAACCTCTGATGCTCCAGGGAAAATAGCCCCAGCCTATTCAGCCTCTCCCTATAACTCAAAATCTCCAGTCCCAGCAATATCCTTGTAAATCTTTTCTGCACCCTCTTAAGTTTAACAACATATTTCCTATAGAAGGGCAACCAGAATTGTACGCAATATTCCAAAAGAGGCCTCACCAAGGTCATGTACAGCCACAACATGACATCCCAACTCTTATATTCAATGTTATAACCAATGAAGGTAAGCATGCAAATGCGTTCTTCACTGCCCTGTCTACCTGCAATTCCACTTTCAAGGAACTATACCCTGCACCTCAAGGTCTATTTGTTGGGCAACACTTCCCAGAGCCCTACCATTAACTTATAAGTACTTCCCTGGTTTGTATTGCCAAAATGCAACACCTCACATTAATCTAAATTAAACTTCATCTGCCACTCCTTGACCTTTTGGCCCAAGGTCCCATTGTACTCAGAGATAATCTTCACTGTCCACTACACCGCCTGTTTTGGTGTCATTTGCAAACTTACTAACCACACCTCCTATATTCACATCCAAATCATTTATATAAATTACAAAAAGCAGTGGACCTAGCGCTGATCCTTGTGGCACACCATTGGTCACAAGCCTCCAGTCCGAAAAACAACCCTCCATCACCACCCTCTGTCTCCTTCCTTCAAGCTAGTTTTGTATCTAATAGGTGGCTTCCCCTGGATCCCATGTGATCTAATCTTACTAACAGCCTACCATGCCGAACCTTGTCAAACACTTTGCTGAAGACCGTGTAAACAATGTCTACCACTCTGCCTTCATCAATCTTCTTTATCATCTTTTCAAAAACTCAGTCAATTAATGAGACACAATTTCCCAATCACAAAACAATACTGACTATCCCTAATCGGTCCTTGCCTCTCCAAATGCATGTAAATCCCATCCCTCAGAATCTCCTCCAACAAATTACCAACCACGGACGTAAGGTTCACTGGTCTATAGTTCCCTGGCTTTTCCTTACAGCCTTTCTTAAATAATGGCACTACCTTAGCCACCTTCCAGTCTTCCGGCACTTCACCTGTGGCTATAGATGATACAAGTATCTCAGCAAAGGCAATCTCTTCCCTAGCTTCCCACAAAGTTCTGGGAAAAACCTGATCAGGTCCTGGGAATTTATCTGCTTTTGTACATTTTAAGACCTCCAGCTCCTCCTCTTCGGTAATATGAACTCTTTTCAAGACATCACTGTTTATTTCCCCAAGTTCCCTAGCTTCCATGTACTTTTCCACAGAAAATACTGATGCAAAATATTTGTTTAGAATCTTACCCATCTCCTGTGGTTTCACACATATGCGGTCATGTTGATCTTTAAGGAGCCCTATTCTCTCCCAAGTTACTCTTTTGCCCTTTATGTATTTGTAGAATCTTTTTGGATTCTCCTTAACTCTATTTGCCAAAACTATCTCATGTCCCCTTTTTGCCCTCCTAATTTAAGTGTATTCCTGCTGCTCTTATGCTCATGTAGGAATTCACTCAATCCCAGCTGTCTATACCTGATATGTGCCTCTTACTTTTTCTTGACCAGTGCCTTTTTTTTATCCTCAAGAAAGCAAATTAAATTGTCAAGTAAGTTATATTGGACATAAAGAAACAGAAAATTCAGGAAATAGTCAGCAAGTCAGGCAGAATCAACAGAAAGATATGAACCAGGACACCACCAAAATCCTCTTCAGGCCGAGCACAATCCTAGACATTCCTTTACTGTTGCTGGGTCAAAATCCTGGCACTGCCTTCCTAGCAAAATTGTTGGTGTCTTTAACCCCAAGGACTTTGGCAATTCAAAAAGAAAGCCCAGCAGGGCAATTAGGGATGAGCAGTAAACGCTGGCTCACCCAATAATGTTCACGTGCCTGTGGATGTATTGTGAAAATGTCAGATAGTGGATATGGGGGCAGGCCCACATCCTATAAATAAATTTCAAATAAGCACATAGAAATATGGTTGTGGATAGAATTCATATGATTTGGGATCCTAATGTTGAGGTCACATAAGGGTCTTGATGCCGCACTGTTTTGGAAGTATTCACCTGGCTATGATTTTCTCTGAATTGATCAAGTAATAGCTCTTGAAACTGAAGAGCCAATAGAAAGCCATCCTGCAACAAAAAAAGGATCTGCAGCTTCCTGATTACAGGTAAGAGAGGGAGGGAAATGGATCCTTCATCCTCTGTTAAAAATTGCAAATGAAGATGGCCACTGCTACCAGGCTGCCACTGTGACAGAGGAGCTCCTCCACAGTGTGGTCTCCTCCTCATTGGGGAAATGAAGCACAGGCTGGGTGACTGTTTCGCAGAACACGTACGTCCTGCCTGCTAAAAAGACCCTTCCAGTTGCCTGCCACTTGAACACACCACTGTGTTCCCTGGCCAATATCTCTGTCTCAGACTTGCTGTGGTGCTCCAGCAAAGCTCAGCGCAAGTTGGAAGAACAGCACCTCATTTTCCACCTGGGGACCCTGCAACCTTCAGGTTTCAATATTTGTGTTCAATAATTTTCGGGCTTGAGGACATGTCCTTACGCCAATCCCTCACAGCAGGCCTTGTCATCACATGGACTGCAACCACACACAACCCATGGTCAGCTAATAATAGCCCTCATTAGCAGTTATTCATTCCCCAGACTGACCTTAACCACTCCTTTGTCTGTCCAACTGAGTTTCTCTCTAAAGTTCATCGAAAAATTTGTAGCTCGGCTTGTGAGTGAGGTTGTTGACTTGTTCACTGAACTGGCTGGTGCAAGCAGTGCCTGTGCTTTTTCAATGTAGCCTAGTTTGTTCATAATGACGGTCATGCGGCCTTTGTCCACTTGTAGGACTATGATGTTCCTATCTTCCTCAAGTCCTTCGAGTGCTTTTCTCTCTGACGTGTTTCGGTTGTCCCAATCATTCCGTCGGTTCAATGCGGAGATTATAGTCCATCGGATGGCCTGTTGCATTTCATCCATGAGTCCATTTGTTTTTTTAATGTAGCTTTCAGAGCGGTCACGAAGTCTGTTCTGTTCACATCTCTGTGGTTGTAGTTTAATCCGCGTATTAGGACAGCTTTCTCGGTTTTTGTAAGTGGTCTGTTGGATAGGTTTCTTACCCATGAGCTTGGCTCGTTGTTGTCCTTGTCTTTGTAGCAGATCAGTTTGGTCAACTTTTCCTGTAATTTGTCTCCCTTCTTAGTTCTGTGTTGTTTGATGATGATGCCTGTTCTAGGGTTGTAGTCCATTGCTGGTCGGTAGCGTTTTGGTATAATGATTTTTGGTACAAAATTTCTTGCTTGTACTTGTGGAGCCGGTTATGGGCATAGTTAATCATTACCCAAAGCATTCTGTGGCCATTTTATTCGGCTGTTTTGTATGCCTGTGGGTTGTTGAGTGGAGGTTTGTATTTCACGCTGCTGGGCGGTACTTGCTCCCTGAAGCATTCGTGGAGAAAATGAAGTTGTTCGCAGGTAGCATTCAGTTGGTTGGCAAAGGTTTCCCATTGTCGGGCTATTTTGAGCGTCGTGCGCCTGTAGGTTTTTAAGGCTCTTGCAAAGATTTGTAGCTCGGGTTATGGGTGAGGTTGTTGACTTGCTCGCCGAGGTGACTCCCCCCTCCCGTCTTATGCATATATACAAACTCGTTCCTAGTTACCATCAGTTCTGAGGAAGGGTCACTAGACCTGAAACATCAACTCTGATTTCTCTCCACATATGCTGCCAGACCTGCTGAGGTTTTCCAGCAGTTTCTGTTTTTGTTTTAGCTCCTCCCCAAAGATTTGCCATGTGGCTGTAGCCATTGCCATCTTTCAGTCTCAAAGGACGATAGCTCTGAGTGAGCCTGGAAGACTGGTCTCTCTTGTCTGCCATAGGGGAGGCCATCTACAGGCAGCTGGCCTGTAGCCTTGACTGCAGAAGGTAGACAGAGGCCTCACACCATCTGGAAAATTCCAGTCACCCTGTGACATTTGAAATTACTTGATCATTGGCTCACCTGAATTGGCCAAACATCACTTGTATACAGGTCCCACCTCCAGCCCAATGAAAGTTCTGATCAGAGGTAACTCAACCTGAAACATTAACTCTTTCTCTCCACAAATCTTGCTAAAGATCTCCCAGTACCTTTTGATTTCATGTTTCTGGTCCACACAGTATCAAATAATGGCTTGGTAATATAGAACTTAAACATTGCTAAAAAGAGACACAAAGTCAAAACTTTTCATCTTGCAGCTTGCAAGAAACCAACCTTTGAAAGGAACACCAATTACAACTGCGGTCAAACCTATCAACATCCTCTTCTCATACAGTTGTTATGGACCAGACCAAAACCCCTTCAAAAGTATCAAGGAGATAGCCTAGAGCCTAACTTTTATCATATTTAAAGGCAAGTATAAGGCGCTCAATTCCAGATGTAATTCGATTGGTTACACTGTTCAGCTTTATACAAAACACACTTTATTATTACTGTACAGTTAAATGCAAACAAAAGAAGAATTGGTCTAACTTTAACCCTATTGGAAAACTTAACAGAAGAATAGATTATTTAACTACTAAATAACAACTGTTCCAATAGAGTAACATCCCATAAACACACCCTTGGCAAAGGCAAATTCAGTAAAATAGATTGTCTCACATACAATGATTCTTCGGCCCAGGAGGAAAGAACGGCAAAGGGAAATTCTGGTAGAGAGAGAACGCAAGCATTCTGCTGTAGCAGGGAAAGATGTATTGCAGCTTCGAAACCCCAACAACAACTGAAAGCTAAACTAAAACCTTGGTCCTGTGGGAGCCTGACTCCATCCGTTCATGCTGCTTCTATTGTTCTAACTTTACAAATAAAACCCAAGATCTCACAAGCTGTTTACTTTATTGACTTGGAACAGACCACACAGTGCCTCAGTCTCAACCTCCCTTCATAAACAAAAGGGAAAAAATATACCTCTTAAAGCCAGAGTATCATCACACAGTATAAATTGGTATTCCATTTCCAAGTTTGGTTTTTTGTGTCTCAGTCTTGATAAGTTATGAGTCTTTTGAGCAATTTGCAGTATTTTGCTTCACATGGGAATAGCTGCCAACTTGATCCAAATATCTCTCCTGGTGGTTTTGTTGGGGCTACACAGCTTAAGACTCAGTGCCACCACTGGAAAACACAGGCTTGGGACTCTCTTTCTGTCCTGTCTTTGGGGTCCCAAATCTCACAACCAAGCTCAGGCCTTTGTATATACTAATGAGTATTGGAGCTTGTTTCCAAACTGATTTTGAAACAAACCAGGTGCAGGGCTCGACGAACACAGCAGGCCAAGCAGCATCATAGGAGCAGAAAGGCTGACGTTTCGGGCCTAGACCCTTCATCAGAAAAGGGGGAGGGGAAGGGGGTTCTGAAATAAATAGGGAGAGAGTGGGAGGCGGA